>NW_027468598.1:40283660-40291160 GCF_046254945.1 Alosa pseudoharengus | reverse complement strand
CAAAAAAAACATAGGCGCCAATCAGAGCTTCAGAGCTAAGGCGAGGCTACAGATTAGCGTTAGGTGTCGCTAAAGAACTCCCGTAACTCTCGCTACTTAACAGTAATTGCGCATTACATTAATTAATGCGCACACGAGTTTTATGTATTTTTATACCGTGTATTCTCCGTGTAAATTCATGCACCGAACCGTGACGCCCGTACCGTTTCGGTTCAATACGAATACATGAACCGTTACACCCCTAACACACACACATATAAACATATACACACACACATATATTATACACATACACACACACATATATTATACACATACACACACACATATACACATATTACACACACACATATATTATACACATACACACACACATATATTATACACACACACACACACACACATATATATACATATATACACATATACTCACACACATATATTATACACATACACACATATATTATACACATACACACACACACATATATATTATACACATACACACACACATATACACACACACACATATACACAAATACACACATACATATATATTATACACACACACACATACACACATATATATACAGTGGCATGTAAAAGTATGTAAACCCATGCTAAAGTTGACTAAAAAGAGGAATGAAAAATCCTCTTTTGGAAATTGATCTTAATGCCTAAATTACGAAAAAGAGGAAAAATCCAACCTTTTAGGACACCAATTTTCTTTGTATATGAATAATGTATCGTAAATAAATACATTTTCTTCCTTAAAATACAGGGGGCATAAGTATTCGCACCCCTATGTTAGTACTGGGCGGTATACCGGTGTATATTTTCGTTATGATATGAATTTTTAATATACCGCCATACCGGTGTATTTGATTACACAACGTTTGGAACGCTGCGCCGCGCGACAGTGTTTCAGACGGGACTTTTTTCACATGCACACATGGTGCCACTGCGAGGCATAGTGAGGGTAAACACAAAACACCTTAAGTTTTTCCCCTGAAGTATGACCCTTAAGGCTCAATTTCTCCTTAGGTAAGGGGTTTATTTAAGGGTGTTGCACAGAATACCTTAAAATGTTTCTTTAGTTAAGGAAAAACGTTAAGGGATACTGCATTGAAAAGGATTTACCGTCACGAAAATTCTATTGAGATTGTTCAACAGCTGTAACTACAGTGGGCAGTGCTTCGACTTGGCCAGCTTCACTCGCGGTCCGCGCGTGGGATCACGCGGTATCACGCGACTTTAATTTGTATTTTCCCAGTGAGACGCTGCAACAACCCAAACAACCGGTAGATGGCTCAAGTGAGCAGGGTTTCTCGTAAAAAGAAATGGAGCCCTGAAAACCCTACACAGAATTCACTACAGACTTTAGCAGACCGGTTTAGAAATAATGTAATAGCCAGAAATATGCCTGCCCTGCCCTAATAAAGAAATATTTGGTTAACTGCGAGTAAATCCCGTTTGCAGTCGTAGAAGAAACGCAGGACAAATTAAACATTCTGGTTTTCTCCGAGTGCAACGATGATAGACAGACATCATTTGGACAAAATATAGAGCATATTAACCTCCGTTGCTCAGCCAAATGCCTTCCTGTTACATCCTGTTATCACAGAGTTACAGGCGATAAACGATTTTTGATGGTCACAAGTTTACTTCATTGCTTATTCAGTAGAGCATTTAATGCTCTTCCCGAACCCAGACGTTCACATTGCATGTTTGTTTGTAATGGATGCAATCGCGAGATAGGCTACGCGTTTGACCAGTTGTCATGACATGAACCAAGACATATAGCCCAGCAGCAATCTAGGGACTGTTATTTATTGAAGGGGCCACCGGAGGAATTTTGAGTGCTTCAGTCAAAAGTTGCATGACCCTCCCTTGCCTGCTAGAAATTGTTCAATGACTCTCCGACAGAATTGTTAAAAAAGACACAACCCTCCCCTGCCAATTGTCGCTGTCTTCCGCCCGCGCTACTTTGCGCCACAGCCACACACTGTGATAACGTTCTTAAATCAATCTTTCCCGTGAGCTTGCATGCTACCAGTCCTTCCTTTTCAAATGTGTTGCGCCTGTTTGCACAATTTCACAAATAATCATATGTGATTAATAATATGACAAATAATCCCTGTGCACGGGGACCGAAACAATGCATGCCAACTTTTTCCTTGTTTATCACGTATTTTAACTTTCCCCCGCTGTCTTGCCGTTTTAATGTTTTCCCGTAGAATATCCCATATTTTAATACTCTCATAACAGCCCTGCCATCGGGCCTGTCTCTGTGTTGCCCTGTTGCTACCACTTGCCCTTCCAACGAAACAGATGTCTTCAAATCATCGTTTTCCTTGTTTTAAGGCGAATATGTTAACCTATTTGTTTTAACGGCGTGATTGTGGTGAGAGCACGATTCATTGGCGCTTGCATGTTCGGCCTTATGTCTACGTGCGCACCTGAGGCTACTCAGCTACTAGAGAAAGAATTTCCCCTGTTTGTATGTTCACTCCGTTCACTCCAAGTTGGCCTACCATAATTTACCAACTCTGCGCTGTAGCCCCTAACTGGCTATTTATATTTTTCTGTGAAATAAGCAAATGTATTTGTTCAACTTTATGAAGCAGAATTACGCACTAGGCTACTTGGAACATAACACATTTGACAAAGGACAGATGTATTTTATAGTGACAAAATATTAACTTTCAGTGTTTTACGATGTCTTTGTCATGGGGAAGTTTTTTTCCCCATGCATTTATTCTAGGCTACTGTCAGTGACTGCCGTGAGAGAAGCGGGTTCTGTGTTTCGTTCATGTCAGTGACTGATGCTAGAGAAGCGGGGTCTGTGTTGCGTTGCGTTAATTTATTTTCAATTGGGCATGCCGTGCCGTGTCGTCCACAGCTCAGTTCTGACAAAGCCGAATTTACTCCTTTTGAAACAATGAGTGCGCGCGTTTGTATGGTTATATTGCTTGACGGGGATCCCAAGCAGCTTTCAGCCATAAGGCTACTTTGAGAACATTTCCTAATTCACTCGACACTAATATTCAAAATGTTGAAAACTTTTTCAGCATAGCCTATTAACTGACCACCCGATTCACGTTGACTGGGGGGCAGAGGGGTCATCAGACATTTGTGCCCAGTTAATCCGGCCCTGCCCCCAACAAATCACACCTTCCCACCAGCTGTGACAGCTTAAAAGAAGTCAAGAGGACTCCTAACTCACAGACCTATTCACAAACCGGTTTTGTGGCATTTCGCCTGTTTTGAAATCCTATGCGGCTAGGAGCTTCCAATCGTGAGGAAGCAATTTTGCATTGTAGGCATAACTAACATGCAATAACGCCACCAACAACAACCAAAACTAGGTTACTCATTGTCAACATGTAAATAAAATGTAACATTATTGTGAATCAAATTAAAATGTTCTCTTTTGCAAACGTAGGCATAGGTATAGTAACAGATTAATTTAATAATGTTACAAAGATACTACATCAATCCAGTATGTTTCATTAGGCTACTAGGCTATATAGGGACTATGCCTACTTGTTTATTTTTTACGTAGCCTACAATGGCCAGTTCAGACAAAGCCGAAATGTTAAATATTTAATAATGCTTGACTTAAATCCCAGAGAGTAGGCTAGGCTACCGCACCCCACAGTGATGGGCCTAGCGGTCTTACGCGTTCAGTGTGGGGTATAAACAAGCTGAGAATTTAGCGGTCACGTCTGCCTGTCACAGACGTGGGGAGCTGAAGCTTGGGATACAGTTACTACAGTAACAGTATTTTATTTTACTTCTTATGGAATATATTTTTTTCACTTTTATAAAGGCTTTGTTTGAATGCTGTTGGAACAAATAGTAGTTGATTATAAAGGCAACTTTCTGTTGCAATATTCTGTGTGTTCTGGACTGCAGGTAACTTGTTAAGTCAGTGGTTCTCAAACTTTTTCTTTCATTCCCCACTTTGATCAAGGAGGCATTGACTGATGATAGTGGAGATAACGTGTTATCCCGAGGCCTTTGCAAGTCAGCATCCCCGACGGTAGTCTATTAAAACTATACGTTTTCGATGTCCCAAACGGAGAGCCATACTTTATTGTTTTAACAATCTCTATTCTACTCACCAAAATGTAGGCATGGGAACATGATGAAGTATCCAACTGTCGTGTGTTAAATTATTGTGATTACGAGCCAGTGGTTTTCAAACATTATGCGTGACTCAGACATCTATGCAACAGACTCATATCATCCTCGCATTCGCAAAATGAGGACATACAGACTGCTCAGATAACAGGTGTACCTCCAGTTATGCACGGTTTTAGTCAAGTCATTTAAATGTGCTGGTGAAACAGTTGTGTACTCTGGGCACAGTTCTGGGCACAGTTCTTCCAGAGCTTCGTGCCAAGTAATAAGCGTTGAGTCGAGATGTTTGTGTGAATGAAACGAAGCGTATAGGCCATAGTGTGACATGCGTAAACCAATGGTGTAGAGATGACGCCACAGGGTTTAAGGCCTTTTCACACAGAGATCCCGCTAAATTTGCGGGAAGAGGAGACGTCTTTTGCCTCTTTTTGTGTCTGAAAGCGAGATGAAAATGTGCCGGCCTGCTGATCTGTTCACATGATGCGGCATTTTAGGGAGCCAGGAGGCAGGATCAGCTATAGTAAATTAAATTGTGACGTGCAACAGGGGGCGTGTAGAGTGATAGTCGTAGGCCTTATTATGCGTGCGTGGGGCTTCAGATACAGCAGGTGTGTGATTTCAAAAAACATGGTGGGAGAACCGACTGCACTTTATTTAGCTTGCATTTGCTTTGCTGTTGCTGTTAGAATGTTAGATTCTTGCGATAGATGTCTAGGCGTTCGTCGTGATTCCCCTTCAGAGGTCAAATCAGAGGTTCACAGGCTACTGTGGCCTTGGTCAGTGGCGCCGCCAGCCATAATCCTGTACGCACTGTGCGTACAATTTATTCATGAAATCATTCAATATTACAACAATAAAAAATAGCTTGTGTATTGTCTTAATTGAAACATGCTTCGCACACAAATGATAGCCTAGGGCAAAGAGAATGGACATCTCAACATAAGGATACATTAGAAGATGATGATTGGTGTAAACTTTGTCACACGACGTGATAAGCAGTTCTGGCGCTTAAAAACTCAACGTTCCATTTAGTCATATATCATTTAAGCGTAGGCCTAGTGCTCGTCATGAAAAGAAAACAGCAGCTTAATATTTTGTGTGTTTAACAGTAGCCTAGGCCTAGGCGCACTGTAGCAGTTATGCCGAAGGCTGTGAGATTATTAGGCATTGCATCCTGTCACTCTGTTTGGAACATCGCAGTTCGGGTTGATAAGATTCAGTTAATGCGAGTATGGATCGTCTCAAAGTTTGGGACAACCAAACAGCAGTGTAGGCAAAGCAAATCCTAATTGTTAGGTTACCATAGCTGTCTTTTCTCTAGGCCTGGGCCCAGTTCCCCGAAAGCATCTTAAGCCTAAGAGCGTCGTAAAGTACCTCTTACGAACGTCTTAAGATTTGCCGACTGTTTCCCGAAACCATCGTAGCTTAAGAGCGTCGTGAAAACACTCGTAGATCTACGAGTGCTCCAGAGTACTCGTTACCGGCTAAGAGCGTCTTAACAGTACTTCTCACTGAGGTCACCAACAGGACATACAGAGGAATTACAACTTAGAATACATAATCCAACTTACGTTCCCATTCTATATTGTGTTTACTGGGCTATATTGGGCCCTGGGCCTATCGGAAATCGCGACATAAGCACATTGGTTTCTTTCTTTTCTTTCTTGTTCGCGTGTTGGGTAGTGAAGTGATAATGCATTTAAAGCAGTACATCATGTGAGCCAGAGCCGATATGGCCAGAGCTGCTGCTCTGTAAAGGTATTCTGTCCCACCCAAATTTGCTGAACTACTTGCGAAGTAGCCTATTCATCACAGACATCACATGTATCACACGAAAGAGCTTTTCCTCAGCTTTTAAACAGTATTAGTGGTTAGTTGTTGTGGTAAACGGTTCGCGAGAAAAGTAACTTTAATCTAATCATATTTTTTACGCCCGTCTCCCTACCCATTCATCTTGGTGGAATACTTCGCGAACTTTACCTCAAAACATGACAACTCATATATCAGAATAAACAGCAGACCTTACCGAACACAAAGGTGTAAAGCATGCCCCTGTACAGTTAGCCATTCCAGAGTAATCCGGTTTTAAATTTGCAGCAATGTCTTTATGCATGTCTCCAACTTTGCGGTTCCTAATGTGTTTAAATTGTTCAATAGGTCTACATGATTTTATAACAGGCCAAATACAAAATAAATGTTACAAATATCACCTAGATATCTGTAAGCATTACAATCAGAGGATATACATACAGGGCAGACAGACGCTCATGAGTTCATGCTTTGTTTTTTCGCTGGATTTTATGATAGCCTATTATGGCAACTGATTGCATTCCAAGCTACAGTCAACTCTAGCAGGCATTGAATGACTGGAGACTTTGTAAATTTATAGATTGACATAATGTAGTGTCTCTGCTATTGCTGCTTTTGATCAGATTGATTTGCAATCTCCTGTGGTGGGCTGGACATAGCATCGAAATGCCCTCCCAGATTCCCCTTTCCGCCTAGTAGTAAATTTGGCGAGACACTTTGTCCCGCCGTTCCGCCTCGGTCTATGTGAAAGGGACAGTCGTTCCGCGATTCTGGTACATAAAATCGTGGCGATTTCGCCAGTGTGAAAGGGCCTTAAGAGAGCCTACGTTTGTATGTAGGCAATTTATATTCACAATACTTAGGCCTACTAAAATTAATAGTATTTTATTTGTATTGGTTGTTTAGAGTAAAAAAAAAAATCGGTCGGTCTTAACGCAAGTTTACAACTGGCAAGTCGGTTGGACTAAAAGGGGAAAAAAATAAATATTTGGGTCGGTTCTAAATTGACAGGGTCGGTTGGGTTACGGCAAACGAAAATATTTTTAAGGATGGCCTGGCAGTGTTTTTTTGCGCGTCTGCAGAAGTCAGCCAAATATGAATGTAATTCTGCGGCATAAAGCAGATGTATTTGTTTATTGTACAGAAAAATAGAAATGACATGTCAAGCAGTCAATTGACTACATTGCAGTCAAGAAGTAGGGCAAATTAATTTATGAAACCAAAATGTGGGTCACAGTTGTCTAAGCCTCTATTGCGTAGCCTGTTAAAAACGTCAGATAGTATTAAATCGGCAACAATATTGTTTTCTGCAGAAGCCTACCCAAGGCTACCAATTAATTCTGAACAGTTATTTCTCTACTGGCTCAATTATCACACCACTGTTTTGATTTGCGTAGCTGCGTTACCCCCAACACTGACAATAATGTAGACAGCAAATTTCGATTTCGATTTTCGTTACCACCGTGTAGTCAAGCCTTAAGACATACCCAAGTAGCCTAAATCGAGGTAATGTTTAATTATGCATGATTTATTTTGTTACTGAAT
>NW_027468598.1:40266160-40271160 GCF_046254945.1 Alosa pseudoharengus | reverse complement strand
TCTTTCTAGACTTTAACCCTTTAGGCGCCAGGTTTACAAAAACCTCATTCGATTTTTACATCAAAATTTCAAAAGGCCATGGCTTGAAAGTGGTCAGAGATAAAGTCCTACTGTAAATGTGAAAATCATTGAGTATGAACAAAAGTTTATGAAGGGGGTACATTTACACATCTAATTTGCATATTATGACGTCACTGGATGACAACCACCTCGAATTATGCACATTTCAGTAAATACTGGATGTTGAACATATATTTGAGCAGTTTTGCTTACTCTTTTGTCATTTCACCCACATAACACCTGAACAGGAAAGCAGTCACATGTAAACCAACAATAGTAAACTATTACTATTACCACAAACCTTATTCTACTATACAATAAAGTAGCCTGGTCAAATCAGTTCCTATCGCGGGTGACTTTGTAGTTCTTCAGAGCCCTATTTTTACTACCCCTGCTGTCTTTACTACGTCCATTACGGACACTATCATCACCTTTACCACTGGCACCTTCAGCTACGTTGGGCAGAGGGTCGACATAAGCGTGGTATGCTTAGTGAACACTGTCGGAAAGACGCAAATGACGCACCTCCATTCACAGACGCAGCGAGACTAGACGATCGCTCATATTCTCCAAAAGGCAGATATTCTCCTTCAGAATCAGACTAGGGAAATAACAGACCCAAGACTTCATCACATGTTAACTTTTTCTTCAACATTTGGTGTATTTCTGCTTCAATTTGTGCAAAACTATGGCCTGCGTTGCTTCCGTGTTATGGAGGAAATGCACGTCTTCTTATGTGTTTCTCGTGTGTAATCGCGTCTAATACCACGTCCATTACGGACACTATCATCACTATTACCACTGGCACCTACAGCTATGTTGGGCAGAGGGTCGAAATAAGCATTGTATGCTTAGTGAACACTGTCGAAAAGACGCAAATGACGCACCTCCATTCACAGACGCTCCGTGACTATCACTGCCAATAGACGATCAATCATATCCTCCAAAATGCAGATTTTATCCTTTAGAATCAGAATAGATGAATAAAAGACCCGAGACTTCATCACACGTGAATTTTTTTTTCAACATTTGGTGTATTTCTGCTTCAATTTGTGCAAAACTATGGCCCGCATCGCTTCCGCGTTATGGAGGAAATGCACGTCGTCTTCGTGTGTTTCTCGCGTGTTTTTCACATGCTTCCTGAAAACTTTGAAAAAAAAGGTTGAGCTTGAATCGAAGCTCTGGGTGTCTGCCAACTAGTGGTCAAGAGTACAAATGAGATTTTACACTGTACTCGCGTCTATCGTCTGTTTTAATCAGTGACGTTGTTTGTCGCAATTTTGCGACTTTGGCGGGTAAAGGGTTAATGTCACTAATGCTGATTATTCAATGATTCATTTGAATTTAAATATTTAAAATACTTTCACAGCAAAACTTATATATGCGATTAATTTAGATTAATTAATCACAGAGAATGTAATTAATTAGATTAATTTTTTTAATCGATTGACAGCCCTAGTTTTTATAGTTCTGTATGGTACGTTTGCATGTTATTAGAATGTGTGTTTGTGCTCATGGGTTGATGGGGTTTGTAATTAGAGTGTGTGTGTGTGTGTGCGTGTGTGCGTGTGTGTGTGTGTGTGTGTGTGCTCATATGAATAGTATGACTCTTTTTTACTTTCTGTCTTAGGACTGCCTCTGTGACATCATCACGTGGACGAAGCTCACAGAGTCAAAGTCAGTCTCAGAGAGGAGTGTGTTTCGATGATGATGAGGTAATCACACACACACACACACTCATGGACATCACACACGCACACACACACACTCATGGACATCACACACGCACACACACACACTCATGGACATCACACACACACACACACACACACACACACACTCATGGACATCACACGCACACACACACGCTCATGGACATCACACACACACACACACACACACACACACACTCATGGACATCACACACACACACACACACACACACACACTCATGGACATCACACACACACACACACACACACACTCATGGACATCACACACACGCACTCATGGACATCACACGCACACACACACACACACTAGTGGTGCAATGGATCATCATTGATCCGTGATCCGTTCGGATCAATTATTTCGGTTCGGCACACACATGATCTGCGGATTGATTTATGAAAAAACAATTGTGCGCATGTTCAGTCCACACACAGCGTGGTCATGGGGAGCGGAGGAACGGAGGAACGGAACAGAGGAACGGAGGGCGTCTTTTAAACCCCCTGAACGCCCCGCGTCTTTTAAATCCCCTGAACGCCCCGCGTCTTTTAAATCCCCTGAACGCCCCGCGTCTTTTAAATCCCCTGTTTGGGAGCATTTTGGTTTCCCTGTCAAAATGATGAAGGTTAGAAAGAGGTTAGTGGATAAAACCGTGACGGTGTGTAGGCACTGTGGCACTAGAAAGCCATACAACAGTGGAAACACATCTGCCATGGCCACGCATTTGCAGCAACATCACCCCAGTGTTTCACTGACAGGAGTGAAACCGAAAGCGGCTCAACAACCACTTATCACCGCGGCACCGGGCTAAAGCTATCACACACGCTATCGGTGTGTTTATAGGTGCAGACATGAGGCCATATTCAGTTGTGCAAAACGATTGTTAATAAACAAAAAGACACAACTTATGTTTATTTGTCGATTTTTTTTTTTTTGATTCGAAAAATTATCCGATCCGTGATTCTGATCCGAGGAACAATCCGAACCGTGAGTTTTTTTATCCGTTGCACCCCTAACACACACACACACACACACACACAACACATCGGTCTCAGAGAGGAGTGGAGCTGCATTCCATTTGTCGACCGGAGTCGGTCACCAAGCTGTTTTCAACAGGAAGTTGCAGAAACTCCCAGAATGCCCCCTGAAGTTCCGCCACCACACGTCAGCTCGGTGGAACTTGGGGTTCACGGAATTAGACATTTCCAACATGGCTGCGCCCATAAACATGTTTATTAGCAGTTCTGTCTGATTTGGGTTTTTGTAACGTTACCCAAGATAGCCTGTCTTGCTGCCTGAAATACCCTTACTGTCTCCTGTTGTGTGTGTGTGTTTGTATACTTTTACTGACTGTCTCCTGTTGTGTGTGTTTTCTCTCTCCAGGATGAGTTTGATCCGTTTAAGAGTGGCAGTACGCGGGGTCGGCGATAGCCACACCCACTGCAGTAGGCCCCAGTTCCAGAGGTTTCTACAGCGACGGCACTTCAGTGTGTGTGTGTTGTTTCATGTGTGTGTTCATGTTTCTATAGAGACGCCATTTCAGTGTGTGTGTGTTCTACAGACTCCAGTGTGTGTGTGTTCTACAGACTCCAGTGTGTGTGTGTTCTTGTTTCTCTTCTTCACAAGTTCCATGTGTGTATGTCAGACACTAAAGACTTTGTACAACATCAAATCCTGTGTGTGTGTGTTACTGTGTGAGTGTGTGTCAGTCACTAGCCATGTTCAGATCAATGCAGTTTGCAGCTCTGAGTTAAAGCCCTTAACACTGGGCAATGTGGGCATCTCATCTCACTGGGCAGGTTGGTTAGGGTGGCATTATAGCGGGACGGTTGGTCAGGGTGGCATTATAGCGGGACGGTTGGTCAGGGTGGCATCTCACTGGGCAGGTTGGTTAGGGTGGCATTATAGTGGTGTATGTGTGTGTCACTTGGTTAATCTGAAATGAGTAAACATGCTCTTCCAGACAAAGTAAAACCCAACAACATTCTTTATTTAAGGCACATAATTGTAATCTCTCTCACACACACACACACACTGTATTTGCAAACCAATTCAGTACTAATCAGTCTGGTTAACATGCACATAAACACACACACACACTTTTCAAACCTATGACCCCACCACACAGACACAAACTCCACCTGTAGTCAGGAGTTCAACACACACACTCAAACTCCACCTGTAGTAAAACACTCGGGGAAATGAACCACTGAACTCCTATCAATCGAACAAGGCAGTGGAGCAGAGGTCATTGCTATGGAAACACCGTCAGGAGGTCTGCTGTCGCTATGGAAACACCATCAGGAGGTCTGCTGTCGCTATGGAAATGCTGTCAGGTGGTCTGCTGTCGCTATGGAAACGGCATCAGATGGAACCACGGTCTCTATGGAAACTGTCAGATGGACCGCTGACGCACAGAGTCAGCAGGAGCAGACAACAAAGGAGAGAGTTCTGCAACACACACAAATGAATACGCACACAAATCAAGTCATGAATACACACACATACAACATTACAAATGGGTTTAGATGTTGGGCTGCTTGCTTGTCCTGTCGAAGTGTATGAGGGTGTGTGTGTGTGTGCAGGAGAGAGAGGGGCAGCCGTGGCCTACTGGTTAGGGAATCGGACTTGTGACCGAAAAACAATAACGGCCCTTAGCTGCTCTGTAATCAGTGGAACCTATGGCTTATTGGGGGCAGCCGTGGCCTACTGGTTAGCGCTTCAGACTTGTAACCGGAGGGTTGCCGGTTCGAACCCTGACCAGTAGGAACGGCTGAAGTACCCTTGAGCAAGGCACCTAACCCCTCACTGCTCCCCGAGCGCCGCTGTTGTTGCAGGCAGCTCACTGTGTCGGGATTAGTGTGTGTGTGTGTGTGCATGTGTGTGTTTCACTAATTCACGGATTGGGATAAATTGAAATTTCCCTCACGGGATCAAAAGAGTATATATTCTTATACTAAACACACACACACACCTTTCATCTCTGTGCTGCTGGGGGGTTATACTAAACACACACACACACACACACCTTTCATCTCTGTGCTGCTGGGGGGTTATACTAAACACACACACACACACACACCTTTCATCTCTGTGCTGCTGGGGGGGGGCGTGGCCACTTGGCGTTTGCCGTCAGTGATGTCACTCTTCACCTGCCCCAAGTTCTGGAGCACCAACATGACATCACACTGCTCGTTCCGCCTCTTCAACAT
>NW_027468598.1:40198660-40253660 GCF_046254945.1 Alosa pseudoharengus | reverse complement strand
TTTTAAGGCTTCTGTTACAGACAGCAGAGCCGTTTCGGTAGAGTGGCCGCTTTTGAACCCAGACTGATTTGGATCCAGAAGGTTGTTCTGTGAAAGGAAGTCAGAGACCTGTTTGGAGACTGCTCGTTCAATGCCTTTGGATAGGAAAGGCAGGAGTGAGACAGGGCGGTAGTTCTCGACTTGAGCAGGGTTGAGAGAAGCTTTCTTAAGTAACACACGCATTAGAGAGGGGGAGAAACAGCAGATCTGCGTACCTAACACACACACACACACAAGCACACATTAGAGAGGGGGAGAAACAGCTGATCTGCGTACCTAACGCACGCACGCACGCACGCACGCACGCACGCACGCACGCACGCTTTCTTAAGTAACACACGCATTAGAGAGGGGGAGAAACAGCAGATCTGCGTACCTAACACACACACACACACAAGCACACATTAGAGAGGGGGAGAAACAGCTGATCTGCGTACCTAACGCACGCACGCACGCACGCACGCACGCACGCACGCACGCACACACACACACACACACACACACACACACACACACACACACTAGAGAGGGCAGCCATGGCCTATTTGGCAGCCGTGGCCTACTAGTTAGGGCTTCAGACTTGTAACCGGAGGGTTGCCGGTTCGAACCCCGACCAGTAGGCCACGGCTGAAGTGCCCTTATACAAGGCACCTAAAGGCTCTGGTATGGTCGTGCGTCACATTTGCGCGTGTCCAAGACGTGCGTCATTTTTGCCGTGGACGTGAAGCATACTCCAATTTCTGCTGTCCTGAATGCGCATTAAATTGTTAAGGTTCGCGCCTGCGCACTACGGATTAACTGTGATACTCTGCCCCACCAACTGGGGGCGGTACGTCGAGCCTGAAAGTAGGACACAACCACCAAAGAAGCCTGAAACGCCTGAAGAAAAGAAGAATGTGGGATGTGCAAGCACTGAACGAAGGAAGAGCTGATGAAGGAAAAAGCACCACGAGTACGTTCGCCTGTCTGCTGGGAAGTTTGATAAGCTGGCCTTACGCATCGCTCCATTTATCATCCACCAGAACACACACAGCACACCTATTGGTATAGCTGAGAGACTAGCTTAGCCTACTTGCTTATTAGGCTACGTAGCCTATAGCTAAGTGACTCGGTGCTGCGAGGGCAGCAATATTGGTGCGATACAAAGTAAAGACATTTTTCTAAACACAGCATGGTAAGAAAGAGTTGTGCGTACAGATGTCCTCAATTAAATTTGTATTGAGTCTTCACACCTGCCAAAAACCTGTAAATATGACGTGTCAATAAAAGTTTTGAAGTAACTATTTGTGTTCATAATGTATAATGTCTCACTGTGATAATGGGTGTATTTAGGCCGAGAGGTAGCCTAGGTTATTCCTTCAATTATTATTATGATAATGCATTATCCGGTGTTGACAGGCGAGTTTCGAGATTTGAGTTCAGCATTGTTCAGGAGTAGGCTAGGTGATAATGATTGCACCTGGGAGAGGTAGGCTACATTCCCTTTATTATTATAATCACTATTGGTAACGCATTATATAAGGAACAGGCGAGAATGCATCTCGATCAGCAAGTGTTACTGGGTTTCCCCTGAGCGTTGTAGATAGATACCTTTATATGGCTCTGGGTTTCGCTATTTGATTTCAGCATCTAGCATTTCAGTGCTAGGCTACGCTCTTTTTTAAAAGATGCCTTTAATCCGAAGTCATGTCAGCTCTCTAGAACTATGCAGGGAGTAGGGCTGTCACTTTTTATTCGAACATGACGTGAAATATCCGTAGTCGAACTATACATAAACTATTCGATTTTTAGTGCTGTGTAGCGCATTTCTACAGTCTATGATTAGTTTTATTTTATTGTTTGCCATCTCATTCAGTGCTATATGATCCAGGGCTCATGACCAAATCAAGCCAATATAATAGCCAGAAGCCACAATGAGCCCATGCAGCCACCCTGTTTCGAAAATCAAAGGTGACGCACAGAACGGCCAGCAGACAGATAATTACGTCCCCAACTCATCTAAAATGTGGTGTCTTGAAATACTTTGGGTTCTACACCATAGATGGTAAAGTGACCGTTAAATATGTATCTGTATGTGCATATATGTATGTATGATACAATATGTATCTGTGGATTGTGGATTTAATCGGTCGAAGTTGACTCCGTGTCGTGGTGTCTCACGTAACTCAAAGCCAGGCCAGCTGAGGACAGGCGCTCTCTCTGCTCCATCGTCGTTATGGTAACCAAACAAGTCTTCTTCTGTCTAGGTTTCTTTGTAGGTTTAAGTGTTGTTCTTCTATGTGCTCCACCTACTGGAGGGGAGTGTTTACAGCAGTTCCGTTTCACACATGCGCAGTCTACGCGTCACTTTGACGCGCGGTCTTAAATTTCGGTCGACTCAAAGACGCGACGCATGCTGTAAAAATGACGCAATTCTCGTCACGCGCTCACCAGTGCCGCGTGAGCGGGACGCAGACGCGCGAGCGTACCATAGGCTTAACCCCTCACTGCTCCCCGGGCGCCGCTGTTGTTGCAGGCAGCTCACTGCGCCGGGATTAGTGTGTGCTTCACCTCACTGTGTGTTCACTGTGTGCTGAGTCTGTTTCACTAATTCTCGGATTGGGATAAATGCAGAGACCAAATTTCCCTCACGGGATCAAGAGTATATATACTTAAACAACTAATCTGTGTACCTAACACACAATTTAAAGTGTGTGCATATCACAGGGAGGAAGAGCCCACAGCATCAGCTTGAATTTCCCCTTGGGGATCAATAAAGTATCTATCTACCTATCTATCTATCCCCTTGGGTATCAATAAAGTATCTATCTATCTATCTATCTATCTATCTATCTATCTCTATCACAGCACTAAATCAGAAATGAGGGCAAACTGGCAGCAACATGGATTTAGGTTAGATCTTTTTTAGCGTTTTGTGGCTGGTAGAAACATATTTTGACGGACATGGAGGCTAGTTATGTGGTGGTTAAGGAGCAGTAGGCTAGTAATGAGGTGGTTAAGTAATGTGGTGGTTAAGGAGCAGTAGGCTACCTGACAGCAGTACACACACACACACATATATATATATATATATATATATATATACACTGCCTGCTCATTGGTGGGTGTAGTAAATGAGTATATAATCAAACAACAATATGATGAAAGTGTTTGAACGTTTTCAATGCTAGTGATCTGTCTCAGTTCCGGATTCTAAGACACTTGATTCTAACAGTCCCCACCTGCCTACACACTCTCACACACACACACACACACACACATACAGCTGCGCACACTAGGGAGCCAGGCCGACACGCCCACGGCGGGTCTTTCTGGTCACTCACCGACAGACACCTCCTGCGCGAAGGCCAGGGAGATGAGCACGAGCGGTAGTCCCACCGCGATGCACGTCACCATCTTATCCAGCGTGAGCTCCAAACGGATTCCTTTGTACCTCGCGGCTTCTGACGACTCTTTAAGCAGGAAGTCGGAGAAGACGTATTCGGTGGCTACGTGTGCGATAGCCATGTCTGACAGCTCGAGCTACTCCCGTTAGCGATGGTCCTCGGGACTGAAAGACAAACTTGTAGTTAAACTCGCACCATGCTTCACTCGACCACAGACACACCAGGACCACCGGCCAATATTCACAACACGCGCTCTTTGTTGTCTTCACTCCAACAATCACGCAACTTCCGGCTAGAATCAAAACCATCGGACTAACAGCCAATCAAAACACTGCTTCCGTGTGTGAGAAGAAAACGCTTCTAAATATTTTTCCTGATCCTTAACTTAATTAACTTGTTCTGTACTTCTGCAGAAACCTCAATGAACCTACCTCACATTACGGTCGCTAACTATCATAGAATAAAACGTCATTAATCCCACTCTATGATGAAAACAAAACGTCCTTAATGATGAATTGTGTCAGGAAAACAAACATAGAGCTCATAACCAGTAGCCACGCGAACAGAGGGCACGAGGACACGTCAGGGAGGTGCCCTGTAGTTTTTTCTTAGATGAAATATGGTTTTACAATCATACCTGAAATTGAAGTGGTTTTGCTGAAAAACGAGGTAGAAATTCAGATTTTCGCCACCAGGGCCCAGTGTTTCATTTCCACTTGAACATTTAAATACAAGTCAGTTACTTGCCCTATCTTGGCAGTGGCGAGTCGTAGGGAAATTTCTGAGGAAGCCAAGTGACGAATGTGTATTTATTTATTTGTTCATCTATTTATATTTATTTCGGGGGGGGGGTATACCGTTTGCACCATACTGTATATAACGACACAAAAGGCTACTGTGCCCATTGGTCAAATTTATGGTCATCTAATGTTGAACGTCAGAGTAATTACATTCAAAAACGTACCTGAATGATACACTACAATTTATAAAGGAACAAAGTTTAAAAAGAAAAACACAATATATCAGATGGATTAGACAAACAATTGACAAGGAAGTACAAGATTCGACAGACGCTTCTTTCCTAATAAACATAATGGGCTGCATTACATATTTCAGGCCACCAGATGGCGGCATGGCACTGCACTTCGGGCCTTTTTTAGATGTAAAAGCAAGTAGTGAAATGGCGTCATCTGGTGGCCGTGCAGCACAATAGCGCCATGATATATTTAATTTAACAGGAAATTACGGTATAAATCTTTGTCTGATATGTTGTGTTTTTCTTTATAAACTTTGTTCCTTCAAAAAAGCTGCAGCTACAGATCTCAATGACCTCACTGACACCATGGGCGGATTATGAACTTTCGGGCCCCTGGGCTCAGATGTATTAAGGGCCCCCCACTAATTGACGTATATGTGGGAGGGGGGATTTGGGGGTCCTCCCCCAGAAATTTTTTAATTTGTTTGATGTGATTTCCTGTATTTTGGTGCATTTTGGGGATGGCCAATACTAAATTCAATCAGATTTATAGCCTACATCCTGATGTGTTGATATTGAGGCAATGATTCCATGCAAAGGCTTGGGCTTCAGGGCCCCCTGACCCCTTAGGCCTGGGCCCGGTAGGCCCGTGCAGTAATCCATCCCTGACTGACACTGTAACATCATATATCAGTTTTTGCGAGGACATCTGTGTGCAAACTAAGACCTTCCACACATACAATAACAGCAAACCTGGGTTCACTCCTAATCTTAGGAAGCTATGCCAAGCCAAAGAGGAGGCCTACAGGAGTGGGGACTGGGACCTATATAAGCAGGCCAGGAACAAGCTGACAAAGGAGATCAGGGTAGTCAAAAGAAGCTACAGTGAGAAGCTAAAAACAGTCATCACACCCATTATCACACCCCTCACACACAATAGGTTTCCCCTCAACACCCAACCCCCACCCCCCCACCTGCATTTACAATCTGCAAGAAGGATGTGTGCCGGCTCTTTCAGAAGCAGAACACAAATAAGGCTCCAGGACCTGATGGTGTCCCCCTCTTGTCTGCGTGTCTGTGCTGAACAGCTGGCGCCAATCTTCACGCAGATCTTTAACCAATCCCTGGAGCTGTGTGAAGTGCCCTCCTGCTTCAAAAGCTCCACCATCATCCCAGTCCCCAAAAAGCCCTCCATCGCAGGATTAAATGACTACAGGCCCATTG
This sequence comes from Alosa pseudoharengus, assembly GCF_046254945.1. Classification (NCBI taxonomy): domain Eukaryota; kingdom Metazoa; phylum Chordata; class Actinopteri; order Clupeiformes; family Clupeidae; genus Alosa; species Alosa pseudoharengus. The sequence continues at coordinate 40,248,035 of NW_027468598.1, read as the reverse complement.
CCCTGATGTCTGTGGTCATGAAATCCTTTGAAAGACTGGTGTTGAGCCATCTGAAGGACATAACAGGACCCCTGCTGGACCCACTGTTGTAGTCAAGTCACTATGCCTCAAGTCCGAGTCCTGGTTCGAGTCTCCAGTATTCAAGTCCGAGTCAAGTCCAAGTCATTAAAAAAAATCCAAGTCAAGTCCGAGTCGCGTCCACTACTCATCCCAGTCGAGTCGCTATTAAATGCAAACCTGACAACCTTCGGGGCATTCATGTCTCCAGGCATTTGGTGCCATTAAAGTTAACATCCGTTATTGTAGGAACATGGCGTGACGTGTGATGTATGACATGAAGCAGTAACACTCCATTGCACTCAGTGCCGGTTCAGTCCTCGATGGGGCAAAATCCTGCTAAGGGGCCCTCCCACCTGAACTTTGAGGGACAAAATGTTTTATATATTATCTGTCACCTCAGTGCTCCCAACACAATCATCCCACCCCATTTTGGATGTCTACGGAAGTTACCAAATATAGTGTTTTCCCCATAAAGGACCTTCACAGTTATAAATGGCCAGATGCTTGTTGTACATATCATATCCCCTTACAAAAAATAACTGCAGTTTTTTCGAAGTACAGTTCAGTTATAGTAGGCTACAGTCCAGTAGCCTAGTATTTGTATGTGTCCAAAATACTGCATTCCCTGCATAACAACTGTAGGCTAAATATATCCTCCAAAACTGCTGTTTTAATACTCAGAAATCTGCAGTTTGACACTTGAAGTAATGCAGTTATGTTTTTTTGTAAGGGTCTGGTTGTGCTAGTATAGTAGCCTACTGGCTGAGGCTGACTGTTCTTCACCTGTGTGTCTGTAGTAGGCTACTTGCCAAAGACATAGCTACTGAACTGGCTGTCCTGATTCCCTTCAATATTTTTTCAAAACAATAATTTTAATACTTCATATAGGCCTAATTTACGATATGCATCTATTGCCCCTGCAGCAAGGTTAGCCTACATTAGGCTACTTTCCATTTTGAATAGCCTACGTTCAGTTGTAGGCTATCTAAACCAACTAAAGCTTGACTGAAATATTGTAAACATTTACCTTTAAAATGTATGGGAAGAGTGAAATCATCGATTAGTTTCGACAGGTTCTCGCATGTTTCTGCTGAAAAACTGCTAGTTTAATCCTGAGCTGTACGTTTTCATGATTCATGAGCGCATTTAAAGATGAGTTTTTTTTTTTTTTTTAAATGTAGCCAGTCGCCCGGATTCAAAAAACAGGACATGCAACTTTGCGAAGTACCGTGACTGGGAAAGGCTGGCAAGCAAGCCGCAGACAGATCAGGGGATTCACTTCCCTGTTAGGTAGCAAGCCGCAGACAGATCAGGGGATTCACTTCCCTGTTAGGTAGTCTATCAACACATGCTGGAGACAAGTTTACCCGACTGCTGTTCCCGCTGTTCATTCTCGTGAAGTTTCTTCCGTTTTTCATGCCCTGAATGCTTCATGGCCGGTTTCATGTTCATCTTCCTAATGTATGAGGCACTGTCGCTATAACTGTACATGTCTGTCACTAACTCAAGGGGAGACGGGGGAGGGGGCCTTTATTAACTTGCGGGGCCCTACGCAACTTGCGTAGTGTGCGTATAGGAAGAAACCAGCCCTGATTGCACTAATATTAATACTAAAAATAATTTAGATGTTAAAATCCTATACCAAATAATATTCTAATGACATATTACAATCATAGCCTAATGACATTACACAAAAAGTCGAGTCCTCGTCTCAATTTCCGAGTCTGCATGGTCTGAATGTACGAGTCCGAGTCCAAGTTCGAGTCATTCAGTGCTCAAGTCCAAGTCAAGTCACGAGTCTCTAAATTTAGCTCATGACTCAGACTTGATTCCGAGTCCTGGACTTGAGTACTACAACACTGGCTGGACCCCCTGTAGTTTGCCTACAGGGCAAACAGGTCGGCGGATGATGCCGTCAATATGGGACTGCAATTCATCCTGCACCACCTCGACTCCCCAGGGACATATACAGGGGCGTTTCTAGACTTTAAGGACAACCTGGGCTTAGCCCGGCTGGACCGGATGTAAATGTAAAGATTAGTTGAGGATTTTTTTTTTTTTTAAGTATATTTTTTGGGCTTTTTGCCTTTATTCGGATAGGACAGTGAAGATAGACAGGAAGGAGTGGGAGAGAGAGATGGGGTGGGATTGGGACATGACCGCAGGTCGGATTCGAACCTGGGTCCCCGTGGGCACTTGGACCCGTACATGGTATGGGCGCTGTAGCCTGTTGCGCCACAGCACCCCACAGCACCCCCATATATATACAGTACATAAAATGTGTTATTATAGTAGACAACAGACTACATTAGACTGCCCAAATTATTTATTATTGAATTACTAGGTACATACACGTTTAAGTGTGAGGTTGCATGTAATGTATCATTAAGCAAATTGTTGATCTCCCTTCTCTCTCCATCATCTGACTGCTCTTTTGCTGTTTGATGCCAGAGATCTACCAAAAAGACAGTAACATGTTTGATGTTAAAATGGGATTGCACACACACAGAGAGAGAGAGAGAGAAAACAGATCATAATCACCTCTTGCTATTGTTTTCTGTTGTCCTTATCACTTAGCCTGACGAGCCAGACCCACATTAAAATGTAGGGTCTGGACACTCACCATTCGCAGTGCTCAGTCCGAGGGGCGGGATAATCGGTTGTCTTTCAAATTCCCTCTGCACGCAATAGGACAGCGGCAGCGCTATGAGTCCCATGCGTTTCCCACCGGCGGAGCTAGTTGGCTAGTTCAAACGCTTGCCAACTTAATAAAAGCTTAACTCGTGTCACACTGTTCGCCAACAGCAACATCCATCTTATTTGTTTTCAAGTAGCAGGGAATTCAAGCCAAACCGTTGCAACTCTGCCATCAATCATTATGTTAAGCCCGCCTAACGACTCTATACACGATTTCATTGGCCTGATTGAGTTTCGATTTCTGGAGCTCACAAGCCAATGGAGAGTTGCTAGACTAGCCCTGGCAGCAAATGTAATTTGCTGCCGCTAGGGGCGCGTCTAGATTTCTAGGCTACTTATCACTAGCTGTTCTCATCTTCATCACTCTCTGTGGTCTCATCAGTTGCTTGTTCATCAATTACTGGTGTTTCTGTCTTTCTCACACTATCTTCCTGCACTAGTCTTTGGCATCACTTGCTGTTTTTTTCAGTTCAACTGTTCTTGTCCTAATAACTTGCTGTTTTGCTGTCATAATAGGCCTGTCTGCTCCTGCTGCTGGCTCCTCCTCCTCCTCTGTAGCCCATCTTTGCTGCTACCCTCTACAAAATCATGGAATCAGATCAGTGTGTGGCAAACCAACAAAAACATACTACATTGCAGGAAACAAAGAACTTTTGAGATTGCATTTTTCAGCTCTAATTACAAATGCTTTGCTTATGCATAGGGCATTTGCATACATTTCAGTGGACATTTAGGGCCCTATCATGACATTCTAAAGTGCATCGTCACTCGTCAAAAGTCTATTCAAATTTAGTAGGATGTCCAGTTCACATTGGGAGGGGTTTTGCTATCAAAAGTGGAGCGCATGGCGTAACAAGGTGTTCCTAGGTCTTTTAATCAGTCATATGGGTGTGTTTGGGGCGTAACATCATTTTAAACCAATGAGAATGACATCTGTCATTCCCTTTAACGGCGGAACGCGGATATGTCAAATAAATGCATCGGTATTTTGGCATTCAAAGGCGCATTTGAAGGAGGCTGCTTGCGAGACCGTATGGAATAGTTATTCTTAAACCATGCTTTACTAAAACCTAGCATAGCCTTCACGCATTTGCACTCGTCTATTATTTGAACTCATTGGCAAAGTGAAACTAACTTCACCAAGGAGTCAGTCAACGACAAGACAGTTATATGCAGTTACTTTCACTATTGACTGACAATGGGTTACCACCGAAAAAATAGGCTGGAAAAAGTTACTCTTACCCTAATGTTGCTCAAATGACTGAATAAAACAACATTTATCCTGCAGAGGAGTTGCTTATATCTCGTGACAGTGCGTCTTCAGCTGTGCTCCATACGTGTCTCTCGCCTCTCCCCTAATCACTTTTAACCGTCATTACCAATTTGCAAATGATGGTGAATAACTACTCATCATGAGATGTACAGTATTTCGTAATATCTTTATTCTAATTATGTTTACCATTGTAATCGTGCAATTTGTAATGCTTTGCATGGACGTGCGCTGGTGTTCGTTCATGTTCGTTCGTGCATGCACCTGCCAATATGACTGTTGACATGCGCTCTTAAAATAGCATATGAACAACTCGCCATTGACTTCTGACCAGGTTTAGGTGGCGTATGATAGCGATTTTTAGACAACGCACTAGGTCCCTCCCTAGGTTGTTAATTGCCACACCCCTGGGCGCAATGCTTAAAAAATAAACGTGCAAAATAACGAATTCAACTTTCCGCGGGAAAAGTAATAACGAGTATTACGCCATGCGCTGGTGGCCCAAAATACAGCCCTTAAACACATTCCCATGGAACATGTTCATTCCCATGAAACTTGGGTTTTTTAATGCTGTTTTATGTTTGTCATCAGCTTTGTAATCACTTTGATGGTTAAATGGCTCATTACAGGGTGAATGAAAGCTGTCTCAGCCCCCTCTAGATATTTAATTGTTTATAGTTGGTCACTGTTAAAACATCTCCCTTACGAAAAAATCCTACATTGCAGGCCTACTGTGTATCAAAACTGCAATTTTTTGCTATAGTGTTAGATAGTGTAACATCCTCGTCTGCTCCTCAGAACATCAGTAGGCCTACAAATGTTCAACAACGGGGGGAAAGCATTTAGCCCTTCTGGCTAAATTTAGTTATTTAGTGCTTAGTGTAATAAATCTCTCTCTCTCTCAAAACGAGAACTGAAATGTGTCGTGCCAATTAACCTGACCAGATGCCTTGCAGTTGCCTAATGCTTGCTTAGCCTAGGCCTACTAGCAAGGCTCAAAATTGCACCAGACTTATGCTGGTAAATATTGAAGTTGGCTAGTAGATTTCAGACAGAAAATACGGATTACCTATTGAATGGTGGGTGAATTTCGCCACTTCATTTGTCAGTGACTGGTAGATATTCACATTTCAAAAAGTTAATTTTGACTCAGACTGCTTAGTAATGATAGCTTGCTAGCCAGCTAGCGATAGGATAAGTAAACAACACTAATAGCTGGCCTTTATGGAGTCTGTCGGACAGGACTAAGCTTATATTTCAGTTTGCAAACATGAATTCTTACCCTTTGCCTTTCGTTTGAAAAAGCCAAACAGTTTCAATTGTTTTTTGCTGGCCATGTCACGTCTGCTTTCTCAACGTACTGCAACCTATGACGCTGAACCACCCAGTGAGTTGACAGCAGCAACGTTAGTTGAGAGCACAGATCCACTGATCTCAGACCAGACCGCGAAGCGACCCTCTGCCGCTCTCCACCCACCCCCAGCCCAGCCCAGCCCCGCCCGTTCTGCTTCTCCTTGTCAGAGTTTAGTGTTCGGGATTCCTTGTTCTAACAGGCTACGAGGGATAGAACGCACAACGAAATAAAAAAGTTAAATAACAATTTTGGCTACCCGGGCTGAGCGCAATTTACCCCGGGCTGAAGCCCCGGTAAAATCGGCTGGCGACGCCCCTGGACATATACCAGGATCCTGTTTGTGGACTTCAGCTCGGTGTTCAACACCATCATCCCTGAACTCCTACATCAGAAGCTCACCCAGCTCTTGCCTGCCACCACCTGTCAGTGGATCATCAGCTTCCTGATTGACAGGCAGCAGCATGTCAGACTGGGGAGCATCTCATCCAAAACCCGGTCCATCAGTACAGGCGCCCCACAGGGGTGTGTCCTCTCCCCACTGCTCTTCTCCCTCTACACTAATGACGGCACCTCAAAGAGCCCGTCTGTAAAACTCCTGAAGTTTGCAGATGACACCACCGTCATTGATTTGATCCAGGATGGTGATGAGTCTGCTTACAGACAGGAGGTGGAACAGCTGGTCCAATGGTCCCCCCCTCCCCCCACCATCCAGCAAAACCGAGGTCCTCCTCCATGGCCCCAAATCCACTTTATCCAAAAATGGACAGCTTTTCTCTCACTATTGATAACTCCTCCGTTTCACCCTCCCCCCAGGTTAGGAGTCTGGGTGTCATCCTTGACAGCACACTATCCCTTCAATCCCACATCAGTAACATTACCCGGCCTGCTTACTTCCACCTACGTAACATCAATCGCCTCCGCCCCTCCCCCACACTGCCTCCATCCCTCTCTCACCCCCCACACTGCCTCCATCCTTGTCCAGTCTCGTCACTTCCCATCTGGATTACTGCAACTCTCTCCTCTTCCGCCTCCCTCACAACTCCCTCCATAAATCTCAACTGCCCCCCCCCCCCCATATTTATCTGATCTCCTCCATGTCCCCCCCCCCCCCATATTTATCTGATCTCCTCTTTTGTCCCCCCCCCCATATTTATCTGATCTCCTCCATGTTCCCACTCCCTCCTGCTCTCTAAGATCCTCTTCCTCCATACACCTGTCTGTCTCCACCACCATGGGGATTGGAGCATTCACACCTGTCTCACCACCACCTGTCTCACCACCATGAGGACTGGAGCATTCACACCTGTCTCACCACCATGGGGCTCTGCTCCCCGTCTCTGATATTCATTACCCCCCCAACTCAGAAACATTGACTCATTATTCCCCCATTTCAAATCACAACTCAAAACACATCTGTTTAAAACTGCCTATTCCATCTGTTGACAATTGCTCTTTCTTGACTTTTTTCTGTTGTTTTATTTATATTTTTGGTAACACTTTATTTTAAGGTTCACATTTTAGCCACTAATACATACCTAGTTAATGCCTGTATTAGTGACTTATAAGGCATATAGGCAACATTAATGATTTGTTAGGCGTGTATTCACAAATTTCTTGTTCATGATGATATAAGCCTTTATTCTTGATATAATCTTAATATTGGCCTAGTAAGCCTTGATCTCTACTTACTAATTAGTAGTAAGTACCAAAAGAGAATATGTATAACCTACTAGTATACTGTCTGAATAAATTCCAAATAGTGGGGGAACAGTTGTAGAATAAGCAAGTATATGGCTCAACCTCATTGCTGTATTTCACTGCCCAGGATGCTGTGTCAAACAGCACTTAACAACTGGGAGATTGGCTCCCATTCTAAAGTGGAAACTGGTTCCTTAGCAGCAAGCACATTATCATCAATAATACCTATGCAGTATGTACCTACTCGTCATGAATTGGTTCCATATTCTTAAGTCAGGCATTACTCTCCCTCTGATAAAAATTACATGGTGGGAACAGTCTAGAGCAGGGGTCGGGAACCTATGGCTCGCGAGCCACATGTGGCTCTTTTGGGAACTGCATCTGGCTCTCGGACAAACCTGCCATTTGTTTACTCAATAAGTCATGAATAATTTTGGTACTGTATTAAATAAAAAATGGACCTACTGAAATCAAAATGTTAAAATAGTGTTCGAAATATAATATATGTTCATGTAGTTTAATCCATCCCATGTCTGTTCTCTACCGCTGAAGTTCACGGTTACGTAGATGTAGCCTACTACAGATATGAAAAACGCGTTTTTTTATTGGACAATGCTGTGCCGAGATAACATTCCATCCGCTGATGCTTTACTTAAAAATTCAGCTAGCTAACGGTTGTATCAGAGAATGTCTAATAGACAGGCTCTGGTTGTATCCAAAACAAAGAAAATGTGTTCCCCTTTAATTTTTATGTGTGCGCTTGCTGTAGGCTAGATAAGGAAAATGTCAAAAAGGAAACGTCAGTAACCACAGCTTGCGAGCGCGAACACAAGCACCTGAAATGGGGAAGTTTCCATAACACGAAATGAACTGCCCGTTATATATCGCACACTGCAACGTTCGGTTCCACTTGCATATGAGAAATCTTTCTCACATATGAAAAATATAAAGACAAACCTGCGCTCACGTTTAAGGGCAATTCCGCGCAAAACTGTCACATCTATAACGCCAACACAATTAGTTGGCATTATGGATATATGACAGTTTTGCGTGGAGTTGCCCTTAAATGATGACAGCCTCAATTCTTGCATGAAACTTCATCTCACTGAATATGAGCCAGCCATGCAGACTCCAAGGCCATCACCAAATCTAATCTCTGGTACAGTAGGCCTAATGTTCAATTTCGCCAATGACTTGTCATGTCATGAAAATTGAGTGTTGTGTTGTTAACTATGATGTTACTTTGCATACCAAAAGAACACTGGGAAAATAGGGGGTGGTGTTTAGCCTACATGGGAAGCCTAAGGCCTATACTTCTGTCATTCCACTTTACATTTCAAGTTACTTGCACATTACTTTTAAAACTAGTAGAAAATGTATTAAAAAATCCTCTGTTGAATGAAAGTTAATGTACGTTAAATATCTAAACTTTTTCTTGTAACCGTCTTTATGTGGCTCTTCTGAGATTAAAAAAAAAAAAAAATTGGTAAAAGTGGCTGTCCAGGCAAAAAAAATACGGATGGGGCTGGGCTACAGCTAGAGACTAACCCCTGGTCTAGAGACTAACCCCTGGTCAGTACAGACATTCTTTGTATAAAACAACAGTCAAGACTGGAGGCAATAAATAATTTATTTCATCACAGAGCATTAAGCGTGTCAGGATTTGTTCAGGAACTCCTATTAATGCCAGGTTGTGGGGTTGTGTTCAGGAACTCCTATTAATGCTAGGTTCTTGTGTTCAGGAACTCTTGTTGTTGATCAGTTTTGCTCAGTGCCAAGATCTGAAGTTGCCCATCCCATCCCTGTCGATTGGGTCTCTTCCATGCTACATAGTGACAAATTTCATGACCAGTGCCCCTATGGTAACTATGACAACAAAGGGGATAGGTGGTGTGGCCGCTGCAAGGAAACCATGACAACAGTATTAGAACAGTGAAACCAGGACAACAGTCTTAGACAATCTTAAGGACTCTTGAGCATTCAAAACAACTAATGACTGTGTTGATGGGTAACCGAGTAAGTGTGTGTGTGTGTCTGAGTCTCTCAAGCTCCTCTGGGCTAATTTCGCCGTCCCAATTGTTTGAATTTGCTACGTCCCCGCCCCTATTTCGGGGAAAGCAGACCACTTAGAAACCTATTATATGGGCTACATCAACGGTAGACCACTTGGAAACCCATTATTATGGGCTACATCAACGGTAGGCGCCCATTACACTTCTATTTTTAGCTCTTTCCAGTTTACTAACAGGAGTGTCACAAACAAAGCCACAATCGAGCTGCTCGTGGGTTTGGCAAGCTTCACTTTACATGTTACATACACATTCACAAACATAAGTCATACCTTAAGGCGAGACACTACAGGTGAATAGGGTAACAATTTTAAATAATAGACATCACCATGAAACTTCCTCAGTTGATTACTTACACAAGTATGAACAAAAAATGTATTACAAGTTTTTGAAATTCAAATGTTTAATTATGCATATTAGGTATTATCTCATTAAATATGTGCAAATTTGCATATATTTTCGGTAGATAGATCTGAACATATGATAAAGCCAGGTACAAAATGATTTTTTCATTTTGTTTGCATACAAGATGAAAATAAAACTAGACTGCATTTCCGGCGGGAACTGCGAAAGTGTGCTTGCCCTGGTCCGGTCACCAATGTGAGCAGACAGTGGCATACGCTATGCTGAACCTGGCTTGATCCAGGCATTCTAACAGTGCCTTTCAGTGTTGGAGCAGTGGCAATATCTCAAAAGCTCTAGGAGAGTGCTATTCAACTTTTGGCTTGCGGGTTGAATGCAGTTCGTTGGATTTGACCTTTGGCCTGCCTTCGAATTTAGCTTCTATGACTGAGATCAAATCAATAAAATAAAATGACAGCAGTGATTGGCTGCAAAAATAAATAATGTCACGCGTCTTGCGCCTCTCAAACTGGGCTATCAGGTAACCTACAGTGGGTCCCAGTTAAGTTTGGACGGGTTCCTTCATGAATCACGCACCCCATTTTCTCAGCAGAAATGGCACAAACTGCAGTTGACACAAACAACCACAAGGTGTCACTTGGGTGTTCTGCCACTACTATTTTTGATGCGACTTGACTTAACTGCTTCCATGACGCAGTGAGCCATTACCAAACATATATGATAATACAATAGCGTGAGTTTATATATCTTATACCCTATTTGTCACGGTTACTTATAGATTTGATAATGTAACGATAAGCACATGAGACTTTCAGCGGGGGCACGGGAACTTAAATTGATCACGGTAGTTTAAGCTTACACTTAAACAGACAAAACATTTTAATATGAAAATGTAGATGCAATTGTTGTAAAATGGTTCAGCTCCTTTAAGAAAGCCCAGTGCGTAGGGATGGAGAGAGAGAAAGCGAGATGGGATGTGTGTTAGAACTTAGATGCGTGTGGAAAACCGCAGCATGCGAAATTTCACTTAAATTGCAACCGCGATGGTTGAAATGGGATTTCTTTGCTCCAGCCAAGTGGCCTAACAGCCCGACCTTATTAATATGACTTTATAATGTAAATGTATCCTATTGTATGAATATGTATGTGACAAACTCCCTGTATGTATATAGTTCTGTTCTTAATGTGTGTTGTTCCCCACTTCCCCTTTCCCTGGAAAAACAATAAAATATAAATAAAAAAAAAAATAAAAAATTGCAACCGCAACATGCCTGCTTGCCGACATTCAAACGACAACGAAAAAGATATCAAAGCAACAAGAGGGTTGAGTCTGAATGACACGGAGTTCAGACTCATATTGCTCCTCATAACCATCTATAAAAAAAGTGTTTTTTCTTTTCTTTTTGAGCACGTCCGAATCCCAGGACATAACGCACTGGACCTTATAATAGGCTCGAGATATAATTCCAAAGGGGGCAGATAGGGGCCTACTGCACTTAAAACTTAAAAAGATTGAACGAAGCTTCCCGAAATTTGAAATTGCGATCAGTGACTGGCATCGGGTGAACAAAGCTTTTCAATGTTGAACAGGCTATTAAAAACTATTTGCGCACCTCAATGTCACAGGAGAGATGGGCTCTCCCTTCTAAGAATTGAAAAAGACGTTATGCTACCTGCAAACTGGCCTATGATTTCATTGCTGAGTTTGCGGCAAAGCAAGACAATGTTTTTTTTCCTGAGTCAGGATATGGCGAGTCAGTGTCATTTATTTGTCCAATGTTAGCCTACAGACCAGTTTCCATAGTGCACATCTTATCAACAGTTTGAATGTCGTGTGTGTTTCTGCTCATTGACAAATACCGTTCAGCACAATGATTCATGCCCAATTAATTTCCCCTGTTAAAGTGTTCACCTTTGTTACACTATTTGGTTTCGTGATGTAGCCTATGATAAACACCATGGGCAAATATGTGACTCAGCTAATGTTATAGGCTATACAATTTCCCCTCTTAAAGACAAGCTGTTGTAGCTTATTAGACTAGGCTACTATTAAAATGCACCGACAGTAGCCTTGGCTATGTGTAAAGCGAGGAAAAAGTTAAAATACGCGATAAACCCGGGAAAAGTTGACAGGTTTGTTTCGGTCCCGGTGATTATTTGTGAAATTGTGTAAACGACAACCTTTTCAAGGCATTTCAAGGAAGGAGTCGTAGCATGCAAGCTCCCAAATTGACCCAATAGCCTACAGAAGGCATCAATAGCCTAAATTGTTGGGACTGGGGAGGGTCATGCGTTTTTTCTCAATCACTTTGGAGGGTCATAGAAAAATTTCTTGCTGGCGAGGGAGGGTCACGTCTTTTTTGACTAGCGCTACCAAAACTCCTCCGGTAGCCCCTTAAATAAATAACGAACAGTCCCTAATTGATTATAGCCTGTAGGCCTACACCAGCAATTGTTGAACATTTACCTGTACAGGACATTGACAGTAGCCCAGCCTAACAAGCAGATGTTGCAAAAGACATCAAAAGACGCAATTAATCAGAAATAAATAATGTAATCTGCATCGCTTTATTTAACAAACTGCAAGCAACAAGAGGGTTGAGTTCGCTGTGAGGCCAAACCCAAGAGCAGAGCCTATCTGTTAAGGCACTCGATAGGCTATAACGAGCTGTGTGCGCCTGGAAAGACAATAGAAGATGCTTTCTGAATAGCACAGCGAAGACGGCTCTGGTCATCCCATACCCTCCCCCCACTTCCTGTAGCCTACCATTATGACTTGTTGCTGTTTTGGGACATTAAGCTTTTTCACGTTAAGCCCCCCTCCCCCACCCCTTCTTTCACAAGCAGTGGGGGAGCGCGGGGCACAAAGTAACACTTTTTGGTAGACAAAGGAGGGTTCTCCGCGCTTCTGTCGTTTGGCCACAATCCGGTGCAACCAGGCCAGGACAGATATTTTAGAGAGAAGGAGAGACGCCGGTGCAGCTCAGATGTCTTCTTAATTTTCTTTATTCTTTAGTAAAAGGTGCAGAACATTATTAAACTTTGACTAACGTTTCGATGTGTCGATGTTTTTGACTAACCAACATCGAAACGTTAGTCAAAGTTTAATAATGTTCTGCACCTTTTACTAAAGAATAAAGAAAATTAAGAAGACATCTGAGCTGCACTGGCGTCTCTCCTTCTGTCTAACACTTTTTGGCTTTGGCTAAATATTTCTAAAATCATTTGAGTTTCACTAGTCACATGTTTTAATAAGCAACACTTGTTATTGAACTAATAACAGACGTGTGTCGAAAATTGACTTGATTTTCCATACGGAGAAATAACATATGCAGAGTCTAACCAAGGTCAATCTTGCCAAAAAAGCCCTCAAACCTGAAAACACATGAGGCAAAAGTGCAAAACATCACAAAACTAACTAAACTAACACGCGCATATTTTTGTATTGCAATCATTGTAGCCTACAGTTGTAACATCGCGTAACAGTCGTTTTACTCCCCGTATGCGCTCATTATAAAGAACGTTTAACGTGTCCCAAAAACAGCTATCAATTAATCACCAAATGTCTTAAACAAGTATTGCCAGGAGCAACACCTTGCAAAAAATGATAACAATAGGCCTAGGCCTTTATATGGCTCTGCTTCTGCCTAGATTCAAACTCAGAACTGCCTGAAAGTTGCAGACCTGTTCTGGAAATACGTGCATTAACCCACTCGACCGTCAAATAAAACGCTGTTAGGACTGTAACCTACACTGGTTGCTGTGGCACAGTCTTGAGTGACCGAATTCGTTTTCCTTTGTCATATGAATGCTGTCATTTTGTTAACATTACTGTTAAGGAGATGCTGTAGGCAAAGGCTATATTTCAACCTCGTTAGTTATGGTTATGGTTATGGTTATGGTTATGGATTTAGCAGACGCCTTTGTCCAAAGCGACATATAAATACAAAACAACATAATAATATTTAAAAATGAACAGGGAACAGATTAAAATCTAGGTCAAATATAGTAAGGAGAATAGTTGTAGTACACAATAATATCAATTCAATCAATAGCCTAATAAAAAAAGCAATGTAAAAAAGGGGAAAGGCAATAATAAAACAATAATGTCAATTCAATCAATAATATAAAAACAATAACATGCTAAGACTACATTAAGGAGAATATCAATAATAAACAATAATGTCAAATTAATTAACAGCCCAATTAAAATAAAACAACCTTATATAAACCATAACACATAAGCGCTTAAACAACTAAGTATATGTTGAATAGGAATGTCTTTAGACCCCTCTTAAACGACCCAAAACTACCACAGGAACGGAGAGCACTGGGCAGTTCATTCCACCAACATGGAACCACTGAAGAAAAGAGTCTGGAATTAGACCCAGTTTTTATGACTGGTCGACACAACATACGCTCACCAGAAGACCGCAGTGGGCGGTTGGGGATGTAAGGCTTGATTATTGAATTAAAATAACTAGGAGCAGATCTAGTTAGTGTCCTATAGGCCAAAGTGAGAGATTTAAATTTAACTCTGGCTACTATAGGGAGCCAATGGAGAGTAACTAGGAGAGGAGTTACATGTGTCCTCTTTGGCTGATTGAAGACCAGGCGTGCTCCAGCATTTTGAATCAGCTGTAATGATCTTGTTACACAAGCGGGTAAGCCAGCTAATAGTGAATTACAATAGTCCAGCTTAGAGATGACCATGGTCTGAACAAGAAGTTGTGTGGAATCTTGTGTCAGATAAGGTCTGATCTTCCTAATGTTGTAAAGCATAAACCGGCATGATTTTGCAATAGAAGCTATATGCTCAGAGAAGTTAAGTCGGTCATCAATTACAACGCCCAAGTTTCGTGCCGATCTAGTTGGGGTCAGTGAAGTTGAGTCAAGCTGGATGTTAATCTGTTGGGGAATAGCTGTTTTAGCTGGAGTAAAAAAAAAAAAAAAAACTATTCACAAGGTTTCTGGGCAGCATATTTATGTTCTGTTAGCAAGCGAACTTCTCATGACTGCCGACAAAGTAGCCTACTGCCAGCTGACGAAGCTCTCATTTTAAAACATTACTGAGAGACAGGCACTGTACAATCAAGAAATCTTGCCACTGAATCCAAAACTATGTTTAACATTATGTACAAAGCTTATAGGCTACAGTGGACTAGCATGTTGCAGGGGCTGCCTAGAACACAGAGAAACGCACTGAAAACTCGGCCAATCACAGCCCTTGCTGTCGAATGCTCCGTCCGGTTCGACCGTGGAACGCCACAGCGCACTATGCTGCCCCCAAGCGGCTGCAGTTGTACTTACATTTCACCCAGCTGCGTGAATCACCTGCGTGAATCCCAATTCTTAACTGGGACCCACTGTACAGAGGAATTGAAATTATGAAATATGACCAAGGCATTAAAAAGCTGCTTGTTTGTCAGGATACTTTTTCACTGATTTATTTAAAAAAATATGAGCTATGAGTGTGAATGTTATATATTCCATCCCACAAATTATGTTTTACTGGTTTATTTGACAAATAATCTATATGGATTTGCTCTATAAAGACCTTATGTCTGTTTGGGATTGTTTTGTGAGCCTGGGGTTGTTTTGAGAGCCTATTGATGTAGCCTATCTCAGAATAAAGGAATACTTCATATTACTCTAAACCACCGTCTGTAAATCAACTGTATACTACTGTCTACATTGCACTATTTCTTGACCTGTCTCTGTATATTTCATCACCTTTCTATACTTTGCCTCACATTGCAACACAGCTCAGATCTTTGGTTGCTATGAAGGCCAGTCGTTCTAAATGGATGGTTGCTATGGCCAAAGGCCAGTTATATCTCTGCCGTTGTCAAGCGGGCATATCATAGAATTCTGATTAATCTTATCTTATTTGAAACATCTCTATTTTAGCCCACTTCCATACAGTGGATCCCATTAAGAAGTGGCCACTTCATTCGCGCTTACCGTGATTTACACAGCAACGTTATTAAATTAATCTGTCACCATATGCCTATGCCTACGTTTGCAAAAAAAACATTTTAATTTGATTCACATGAAACGTCACATTTAATGTACATGTTGACAATGAGTAGGCTAGTTTTGGTTGTTGGTGGTGTTATTGCATCCCTTAGTTATGCCTACAAAGCAAGTTCCCTCGCGATTGGAAGCTCCTGTAGACCATAGTAGACGCATTTCAAAACATTGCGTTAGGAGTTAGGAGTCCTCGCCACTTCTTTTAAGCTGTCACAGACTTAGGTGCTACTTTTACGGCTAAAGTGCTTCGTAAATTACTGTTAGTAAAAAAAATAGCAGTCCTAAAGTTACAAGTGACGGAGTTACGGGTGCAAGCATTTCATATCAAATGACCATGGCATTACGCTAAACAACATAAATCCCAATTAGCAAAATACATCTCCTCCCTATACTGTAGCTAGCCACACAAGAAATGAATGATACTAAATCTCTGCTTAGCATGCTTCTCCGCTTAGCATTCTAATAACAGAAGGGGCACATTTATGTTGACCACTACAACATGACTCATTATGTCTGTAACGTTAACTGTATAAAACACTTACTTTCATAAAGGACGCACACCATCCAGCACATACAAAAGGAAACCGATATTTTAGGTTCTTGGCCACAAACTCAAAACGTGTCTCTCTGAAGCCCTGTTCTAGAATCTTTGCTCTGAAGGCTGCGTTGCTAGGCAACATCAAATAAACGAAATGAGAGTCTTTTCAAGGTATTAAAAGTGTACATGTGATTACGAATGGATGTGTGTGGTTTGCAATTAGAATAAACAAGAAATAACATTTCCAATAATTTCCCATGATAAATTACATAATATTTGCACCTTCCTTACTTGTAAAGCTCACACCGTATTTAGTATGGTATGGTTAGGGTTAGTAGGTTAGGGTTAGTATGTTTAGGGCTAGTATGGTTAGGGTTATTATGGTATGGTTAGGGTTATTATGGTATGGCAACTGCTCTGCCACCGCATCACCAGTTGTCCAACACATCACTGTTACTAGGGGTCATCCATATGTTCCCAGCCTCCTATGTTCCCCAGATTAACATGGTAGATAATGGGAACATGAAAAAGGGTCCTATGTTCCCTGGGCCCTATATTCCCCAGTTAGAGGGTCCTATGTTCCCTGGGCCCTATATTCCCCAGTTAGAGGGCCCTATGTTCCCTGGGCCCTATATTCCCCAGTTAGAGGGTCCTATGTTCCCAGGGCCCTATATTCCTCTGCTCAATGTGTTTTGAGCAGGAAATTGAACAGATCATGGACCCTGGGAACATAGGCATGTGCTCCCCCTGTTACTACACTGCACATATCTGTACATGTTCATAGGGGCAGCCGTGGCCTACTGGTTAGCGCTTCGGATTTGTAACCGGAGGGTTGCCGGTTCGAACCCAATCGATGCCATTGTTGAGTCTGCTTATCGATGCGATTCCTTATCGATTCCCATATCGATTCCTGTACCATTTGCTGAACACTTAGGCCATCCTTAAAAATATTCTTGTTTGCAGTAACAGCCAAAAAAAAAAAAAATGGGTCGGTAGGTAGGTCAATATTTTTTTTTTCAAGATTCAAAGTAAAAAAAAAAAGTAACATTTTGGTCATGGTGATTACGTAGGTATGAATTTAAACAAATGTGCATATTGTGACGTAACTGACTGGGTCCTCAACCCGTGCCTTCAGGCGCATCATTGCAAACCTCAATCTGTTATGTAGACCAGCCTTTCTCAAACTTCTTTGACCTGAGGCCCAGTCATGGCAGACTTTGGGGTCATAGGGCTCATCTACACGTACCCAACCCCACTCCCCCCCCAATCAAATTGTCATTATCATCATCACAATCATTATTATGCCTATATTGTTATACATGCACTTTCACTTAAATGTTTTGTGACATGCACATCAGAGGACTGCTTTACTAATGTAAGATATAATTTCATTGCTTTTGCATGGTTGCATGATGCTTGCATAAGAAAATAAATACTTCTCAAAACAGCAACAATTATATGGGTGCTATTGTTTTGGGATGTTTCCCTCATGCAAGCATCATACATTGGTAGGAAATGGAGAAAAAAAAAAGTTTTTTTAATGAAGTTTAATTTGAATGCCTAAATGTAAGGATTCAGGAAACACAATACCAGCTTTTTTGGCGAGCAGATAGGCGTAAATCACTGATCTGTTGATCTTTAACAGATAGAAAGAAGGCTACAATAGCTTTTGGCCACGTTATATTCAAATTTGACTATACAATACTCAGTGCTATACAGTGTATTATACAGTCTCTGCTCTGTTTCTATGGAAGTTCCAAAAATCAACGTCGTTCTATTAAGTGTTGTTAAACAATTAAATAGCATTCAACAGGTTGAAGCGGAGCTTTGATACCAACGTTATCGATTAGTTTCCGTTTCTCTCGCGCAGATGCCTGCATTGAATGAACGCTCATACCACCACTTTATTGTATGGCTCCATGTTTAATGACATCGATAGCAGAAACGTTTGTTTTCTTATTTTGTCGGTCCGCGGTATCTTGATCAACTGCGCAGCAAATTATCAGACGAAGCACCGGGCCTAATTTCACTCCACGACTTCGCGGACCAGCAGTCTCCACCCTGCGGACCCATATTTTGAGAAATGCTGAATAGATCACAGCCAATTTCAATTCTTCAACAGTCACCGTTAGACTAGAGGGGTAGCCTAGAAATCTAGACGCGCCCCTAGCGGCTAGTCTAGCAACTCTCCGTTGGCTTGTGAGCTCCAGATATCGAAACTTCTCCGGGCCAATGAAATCGTGTATAGAGTCGTTAGGTGGGCTTAACATAATGATTGATGGCAGAGTTGCAACGGTTTGGCTTGAATTCCCTGCTACTTGAAAACAAATAAGATGGATGTTGCTGTTGGCGAACAGTGTGACACGAGTTAAGCTTTTATTAAGTTGGCAAACGTTTGAACTAGCCAACTAGCTCCGCTGGTGGGAAACGCATGGGACTCATAGCGCTGCCACTGTCCTATTGCGTGCAGAGGGAATTTGAAAGACAACTGATTATCCTGCCCCTCGGACTGAGCACTGCGAACGGTGAGTGTCCAGACCCTACATGTTAATGTGGGTCTGGCTCGCCAGGCTACTAGAGGGGAGAAAGGATGGGAAAATATCTGGGCACAGTTCTTCCAGAACTTCGTGCCAAGTAAAAGCGTTGTCGAGATGTTTGTGTGAATTAAACGAAGCGTATAGGCCATAGTGTGACATGCGTAAACCAATGGTGTAGAGATGACGCCACAGGGTTTTATTTAAGAGAGCCTACGTTTGTATGTAGGCAATTTATATTCACAATACTTACGAATAGTATTTTATTTGTATTGGTTGTTTGGAGTAAAAAAAAAAAATCGGTCGGTCTTAACGCAAGTTTACAACCGGCAAGTCGGTCGGACTAAAAGGGGAAAAAAATAAATATTTGGGTCGGTTCTAAATTGACAGGGTCGGTCGGGTTACGGCAAACGAAAATATTTTTAAGGATGGCCTTATAGGATGGCTTTGAGAGGTGTTGGCTTTGAATGTCTAATTTAAAGTGGTTATAGAGAATGAATATCAAGTGTGCAATATCAATACAGAAGTTGAATGCTTTAAAATTTCTAAAAAAGTAAACATTTCTAAAACAAAGCTTTGTATTGGAATCGTTAACACGTGGATGTGTACGATTCCGATGGATCAGAACATTTGGAACCGATTCCTAACCGATACCTGGAACCAAGGGACGGCTGAAGTGCCCTTGAGCAAGGCACCTAACCCCTCACTGCTCCCTGAGCGCCGCTGTTGTTGCAGGCAGCTCACTGCGCCGGGATTAGTGTGTGCTTCACCTCACTGTGTGTTCACTGTGTGCTGAGTGTGTTTCACTAATTCACGGATTGAGATAAATGCAGAGACCAAATTCCCCTCACGGGATCAAAAGATATATATATTATTTTATACTTATACATACAACATGTATATATATTTATACTTATACATGTTGTTCATACACTGATCATACTGCATTTCCATATCTATTGTGGTAAATGTTCATGAAGATCTCATGTGTTGCTAGGCAGAAGCTGAGGGATGATGTCATGCACATGCGCACACGTGACACAGGCCTACTGCAGATTATTGAATCATTTATGTGGCAGCATGAGCTCATCCACCTATATGATTTATTGAATAAACACTGATTGGCTAAAAAGGGTCTGCCATTTCCATAGGGGGCAGACACCCGGCCAGGGTTGGCCATGAGTAAAAACGAGGTGTTTTAACAACATATAAAAACCGACTCCCAAGGGAGCAACTTCAGAATGTGCGCACCTTCTCCCCAAGGCCTGGGTCGTGGAGTCTCCGCTGCAGAGGACATCCATCATTCGCAACTCCTGCCTGGCGACACTTAGTCTCTGTGCATTCAGAGCTGTACCCAGCAGGACTTGTGAATAAAAGGCCACAAGCGGCCACTTCTCATCTCAGACCGTTCTCCGCTGGTTTTTGTTCAGAGTGCTAAATTAGAGGTTAAGGGCCAGTGTTTTTTTCCACAACACTATTCTGCCCTTATAAGATTACTGCTAATACACTGCACACATTTATATTTAATTATGACCGCCGCTAGCGAAGCTAGCGAAGCGGTCATATAGTGATTGTCAAAGTTTTTTTTCCCGTCATCTACTTCCTGAATTTTTGGTCAACGATACCCGGGACACCGGGGCACATGAAATTTGGTGGGTATGTAGCCCCACTAGACTTGCAATATTAACCTGGCATTCTCTGGGGGTACACACATAGGCACGCACATACTATCGGTATCGGCAATTAGAACGGCCGATACATAATTACAAATTCAGTAGGATTAAAGGAAAAACAAATATTCATCATCATCATCATGGCTGCATTTCCAGTATTGGCAATACGTAGTCGTTTGTCCACCAGATGGCGCATCGTTGCAGTGAGACGTAATTTTGTTGGAAGTTAATCTAAAGTGTGTTGGAAAAACAATGGACGCTTCCTACAAGGACAGTGGTTTACCGCAGAGAACATCTAATAAGGAAAGGACGATTTTCACATGAAATGTAATTCCCATTTCTTCTTGAAGCCGAAATAAATCTGAGAATGTTTATCGGCCATGCTTGGTTTTTACTGCAGGTACGTTAATCTTATAATATCAATAGCTATAGGACCTACAATAATGTTACTGTTAGCATTGGTTGAGTGATGGAGGCCAATTTGATTGCATTTGTAGAAAAATATAAATGCGGTTATACCAAGCAAATTGATAGCAGCACTAATTGTATCTTTCGACTGTCATCTCATTTGCTTATGACCATAACCTAGGCTACTAGGAGCTGAGTTAGCCACAACACGTTCGCTACGTGATGGTTTTTTAATTGAAAATATATAGGCTACCTGAAAGATAACCTGTCTATGATGCATCCTAAACACCGGGCTGGGACATTTCTGCTTAAAGTCTCAAAAAGCATCTGAGTCAACGTTCATTCCCAAACACCCACTAGGCTACATCAATCCTCTATTTTCAAAGGTGATTCAAGTAAGGAAGAGCATGGCCCAAAGTAAAGCAACTAGGACTGAAACTACATAAATTCGTCAAAGTGAATAATTTGTGTCAACTCGCCGCAATGTATATTTATTAACGCACCCGTGATGATCTACATCTCCATTTAAACCAGATGTTTTAGAGCGCATGTTGAGAGATGTATCCAGGGCAGGGCTGTACCTACACATATTTGTTGCACGTGCTACAAAAATCATTCTTTGCGATGGATGATTTAGAACCAACGTTACATCGGTAGCCTATGGCTATACCGTGAGACTGAGATGCTTTTTGTTTGTTCGAAGTGCGTGTTTAGGGTGTGAGAGGGGAGTCGATGTGCTTTGATTTCAGTCTGGTAGTTGTAGTCTATGCGATTAAAAAACACGTGTGTGTGAAGTATCCAAACAATGATAACGCTTTCATTATGGCTGCTTTAGCCACAGACCTTGAGCTACTGTACAGTGGGTTGGGTTCCATTTAGAAGTGTCCACTTCATTCGCGCTTTCCGTGATTAACACAGCTGCGTGAAATGTATTACTACTGATATGCAAAACTATTAACTTTTCGCCAAGAGGTGGCAGCTTGATACTGTAAGCCACTGGTTCCCAAAGGAGATTTTATTTGGGTCGCCAGCATAGCCTGGTGACCATTTATGTTGTGTAATAGGCCTAGCATAGGCCCAACTAACAATTTAATACATCTAATATACCTTATATAGCTTATTTAGTTTGTTAACAGCCACTGTTTTGTCATAACTCCTCTATGCATTTTTGCATTTAGAATAGCTCTAAAACTGGGGGGCGAACACGTGGGGGGGGGGGTGCCAGTGCGTGGATATCTCAATCGCAAAATTAAACAATATCGGGTGCCTACAATGGACTAGGCTGGGTGAACTCAGCCTGATCTGCCGGCGATTTCTTTTTCGATTTCTTAAAAGATTGAGCTTGGTCTGGCAAAAGCCAGACTAACCATGGACCTCATAGTTGCAAAATGCAAGGGAACATGAATCAGCCTATTATTTGCACGAACAATAACGGTAGCTCTTCAACTTGGCCCATTAAAATGTGTATGAACAGTCTAGCAACGCATTTCATAAAGGCCCTTTTGGACATGTCAGTTATTTGCACCACTGGGTAAAACTGCATTTTGTTTTAGACTACTGGTGTTTAATTTGTGCATTGACAATAAAGCTGAATATCATATGAACTAGATCAGTGTTTCTCAAACTTTTTCAGACCAAGGACCACAGCATCACAGACCACCTAGCTAAAAAAAAAAAAGTAGACGTACTTCAACAGTAAATTACACAATAGGCCTACTCACTGATTGTCTTTGCACCTTGCTTATTGTGTCAGAGAATGTATATGATTTAAACTGGCATGCCTTACATAGGCAGTGTTGCAGAAATGTTTGGATTTACATACAACTTGGTTCAATATTGCAAACAACTCATCTATATTATATTTTACAACGTCTGTTCACGGACCACTTGGGCTAGCTTGCGGACCACCAGTGGTCCCCGGACCACACTTTGAGAAACACTGAACTAGATGACTAAACTTATGCATATGTAAGAAACATTCACAAAAATCCATGACATGACCTCTCTTCTTGATAGCTGTTGAAAACTGCATGGAACTGACAGGGATTGTTTTGTTTAATAATAAATAAATAAATACATTATGCTGCTACCTTCTGCTTTTCCCAAATACAATGTAGCCTACAGGTGTAAATGACCTTTCATCAATCCAGTTGCAATGGATGAACTGATGAACTGCCCTACTTGTGATTGTTTAGAGATTTTAAAGGTTTTATAACAATGTTACAACTTTTTTGGCCCAGAAACAAATCTATTCACCTTTGCAGCGCCAGTAGGCTACTTTCTGTGCAGCCGCACACACACACATAGGCATGCCAAACAAGCATACACAAAAGTTTCAAGAGTGGGGGATGGAGTAAAAGATGGAGACAAATTGATTAGTGTGATTTATTTTCGCGGAACGGATGTACAGGACTGAGCGGCGGTCATATTTTGTACCGCTATGCGGTACATCTAGTTTATATTACAGTAAACCATATCACTTTCTTAACAGAATACTACTGTCTACACTGCACTACATGTCCTACACTGTTTGCACCACCTGCATATAGCCTACTTTGTATTTCACATAGCACCTTTCTGCTTTTTTGCACTTCTGGTTAGACGCAAAATGCATTTTGTCGTCTCTGTACTTGTACTCTGCACACTGACAGTAAAGTTGAATCTTATTTAATCTAAAATGATCTAATCTAATGAAACAATAAAGTTCAATCTTATCTAATCTAAAATTCTCTAATCTAATGAAACATGTCACTTCTGACCATCTTTCCCATTTGTAATCAATGCTATGATGCTAGCTTGTTAACGCTTGTTAACGGTTGTTAGGGATTGGTTCAAAGGAACTCCAATGATTTTAACTTCAAATAAGTGTCCATCCACCAGAAAAAATGTTTGCCAATGAAGCCAGGCCAGACTCTTTGGCAAAGAGGAGCATAGCGTGACAAAACATAGTCAAGAGTATTGTTCATGAGGCTAGTGATAATTAGGACAATTAGCATAACAGATTTTTTTGCATTTTTATTTTTTCCATAGCCTTAACTTTTGATGTATTGCCCAAGGGAGATTTCTGACATGCACACATGTGAACAATATTAATTTATTAACATGATATAATGAAGCCCGCCCGAAGAAAGTGCCCAAAACCACCATTTTGGCAGCCATTTTGTTTATGTTAATTAGATGGTCAAAAACTCAGAATTCTGCTTGGGAACAGGGCTGGTTGGATTCAGCACATGTTACTTATGATAAAAAGTCCTGTTCCCAACTCTACAGCCATATATAAGGACTTTTTTAATGGAAATAGCAATTGTCACAGCCCTAATCAATAACACACAAGACAACATAGAATCAAGAAAACACATAATATACAAAACAATATTGAATCAATGACCACATACAGTGGTAAGAAAACGCTAAAGTTGACTAAAAAGAGGACTAAAAAAATCTTCTTTTGGAAATCGATCTTAAAAAAAAATGAGGAAAAATCCAACCTTTAAGAACAACAGTTTTCTTTGTGAATGAATAATGTATCGTAAATAAATAAATGTTCTTCTTTAAATACAGGAGGCAGATTTCCCCATAGAGACGGGCAGATTTTTATTTTTAAAGGCCAGTTATTTCATGGATCCAGGATACTTTGCATCCTGAAAGTTCCCTTGGCCTTTGGAATTAAAATAGCCCCACATCACATACCCTTCACCATACCTATAGATTGGCATGGTGTTATTTCAGTTAGCCTATTAGCTGGTTTGATTTGCATTGAACTTTTTCTTGCCACTATATAATACACAAATCAAACAGTGACTCGTAATAAACAAAACAACCTGCAATCAATGTCCATACATTATCAACATACAAAATGCACAGAACAATGTCCATACATTATCAACATACAAAATGCACAGAACAATGTCCATACATTATCAACATACAAAATGCACAGAACAATGCACAAAACAACACACAAAACATCACCGATGTACAATGCACAAAACAAACACTTAAAACTCATAACAAACAACAGCACAATACATAAAACAAACAATTATAACTCATAAACAACAACAGCACATGCAGTGATTTGTGAGCAGCTGTTATTACCTTAAAGTGTAACTCTAGAGTACAAATACCACTGACACTAGTACACCACTGACACTATTACACCACTGACACTATTTTATACCACTGACACTATTACACCACTGACACTATTTCATACCACTGACACTGCTCAAAATATAATGACGCTTCTGTGGTAGTGTGGTGAGGTTCTCTACAGACAAACAGTATTGTAAACTTTGAAAGTGTACAGTGAGGTTTTAACAAGGCCTGTATCTGGACAAAGCAAATGTTGCTCTCAATGAAAAGTAATAGACTGCCGTAAATAGACCCTAGGTTGTTTAGTTGTTTGTACTCTGGAGTTACACTTTAACAAAAACAATCAGTGAATAAACACAACAGTAGACGGCACGCGTGATCATGTCTGTCAGGCGTTGATATGAGACTAGGGTGTGTGTGTGTGTGTGTGTGTGTGGGGGGGGTGATATGAGACTAGGGTGTGTGTGTGTGTGGGGGGGGGGGGGTGTATTATATGAGACTAGGGTGTGTGTGTGTGTGTGTGTGTGTGGGGGGGGTGTATTATATGAGACTAGGGTGTGTGTGTGTGTGTGGGGGGGGGGGTGTATTATATGAGACTAGGGTGTGTGTGTGTGTGTGTGTGTGTGGGGGGGGGGGTGTATTATATGAGACTAGGGTGTGTGGGGGGGGGGGGGGGTGTATTATATGAGACTATGGTGTGTGTGTGTGTGTGTGGGGGGTGTATTATATGAGACTATGGTGTGTGTGTGTGTGTGTGTGTGGGGGGGGGGGGTGATATGAGACTATGGTGTGTGTGTGTGTGTGGGGGGGGGGTGTATTATATGAGACTAGGGTGTGTGTGTGTGTGGGGGGGGGTGTATTATATGAGACTATGGTGTGTGTGTGTGTGTGTGGGGGGTGTATTATATGAGACTATGGTGTGTGTGTGTGTGTGTGTGTGTGTGTGTGGGGGGGGGTGATATGAGACTAGGGTGTGTGTGTGTGTGTGTGGGGGGTGTATTATATGAGACTATGGTGTGTGTGTGTGTGTGTGTGTGTGTGGGGGGGGTGGTGATATTAGACTAGGGTGTGTGTGTGTGTGTGGGGGGGGTGTATTATATGAGACTATGGTGTGTGTGTGTGTTTGATAATGTGAGATTGTGGTGTGCGTGTGTGTGCGTGGGGGGTGATATGAGGCTATGGTGTGTGTGTGTGTTAATGTGGATATGAGACTATGGTGTGGGGTGTGTCTTCATATGAAACTATGGTGTGTGTGTGTGTGTGTATGTATGTGTATGAGTATGGGGGGTTGGGGGATGATTTGAGACTATGGTGTGTGTGTGTTAATGTTCATGTTAATGTGTGTGTGTGTGTGTGTGTGTGTGGGGTGATATGAGACTATGGTGTGTGTGTGTTAATGTTCATGTTAATGTGTGTGTGTGTGTGGGGGGTGATATGAGGCTATGGTGTGTGTGTGTTAATGTTCATGTTAATGTGTGTGTGTGTGTGTGTGTGTGGGGTGATATGAGGTTATGGTGTGTGTGTGTTAATGTTCATGTTAATGTGTGTGTGTGTGTGTGGGGTGATATGAGGCTATGGTGTGTGTGTGTTAATGTTCATGTTAATGTGTGTGTGTGTGTGTGGGGTGATATGAGGCTATGGTGTGTGTGTGTTAATGTTCATGTTAATGTGTGTGTGTGTGTGGGGTGATATGAGGCTATGGTGTGTGTGTGTTAATGTTGATATGAGACTATGGTGTGGGGTGTGTCTTCATATGAAACTATGGTGTGTGTGTGTATGTGAGAGTATGGGGGGTTGGGGGTTGATTTGAGACTGTGGGCCAGATGTACTAACGCTTTTGCGCCCACTTCAGGCGTATTTGTTTCGCAATGTGCGTGTAAAATCATTGCGAGGTATTTACAAACAGGCCGCAATGATGTAAAAGCGCAAACTGCCTGTCGGGAGCTGAAAGTGGCAGATTGCGATTGTCATGTCATGCATATGCATTCATGGGAGGATCCAGGGGAAAGTGGGAGTTTAGCGTAAAAAGATGGGAGGGGAAGAGTAAAGAGCGCCTAATTATGTATTCCGCGGTATGTACAAAGACTGCTCCTGAAAGCGCACGTCTATTCTGCGCCTAAATACTTGCGCCTTGTAAAAGCAGGTGTTAATCCAAATTGAAGTTCAATGCTTCAATAAGAGAACCTTTCAAAGACAACAGAATCGCTATTTAGAGCACCAGTTTTGCAAGTCTTTGTAGGCTACTATCAAAAGCAACATTAACTTTCGTTGGCCTTTCGAATGTCTTACTTTCACGTCATTCACTTAAACTTTCTTACTTGCTAGATTTGATCTTCCATAGCCTACGTTCACAAGTAGTTTGAGTAGAACTACTGATCTTCATTATCTCCCTGCTGTTGACATCTTATCATCTATGGTATTATTTCATGATCGCTAAACGTTTGATTCTTTTTAATGTTGTCATCAGTTAACTTCATTCAACTGCGCTTGTAGGCTCTGCCATTCAGTTGTGGATGTTCGTAAATTGCGTTTATGGGCGGAGAGAGGCAGAGAAAGGCGCAGTTTACACCAAGGATTGAACGATTGATAAATACAACGGAAACTTGGGTCTGTCAGCGTTCGCAATCTGCGGTTTGTCCATGGCGCTGATAACGTTACGTTCGCAAATGTACGTACATCTGGCCCTGTGTGTGTTAATGTTCATGTTAATGTGTGTGTGTGGGGAGGGGGGGGTCGGTTGAGGCTGCTTGTAATTTTTCCAACTCGGACAATTCCAATGCAGGTGGGGGTGCAGTTCTTTGATGAACCCGACGACAGTATACGGCAAGTATGACGGCACCGCAGAGCAGAACCAGAACCACGACCACTCCCGCTATGACACCAGTTCTGCTTCCCTCTGCAGCTAGGAAACCATGGCAACAGAGGTAAGTGTTAATGTCTCTGGGCCCATATTCACAACCCTAATGGTACATTCACATACTTCCGTGCGTTGCTGGTGGGTTTTCCCGACGTTCAGTGGTGTATGCGTTGAAGCGAGACTGACCGGTCAACAATCAGTCACCATTGTCATCTGGCAGTGGCGGGTAATGTTAAGTTGCTAACACTGTTATCTGGTAGTGGAGGGTAGCTAGCTATTTTGCTAACGCTATTATCTGAGAGTATGTAAAGTGCTTTGAGTGCTCGGAAGAGTGGAAAACTTGCTAACGCTATTATCTGAGAGTGTGTAAAGTGCTTTGAGTGCTCGGAGGAGTGGAAAAGCGCTATATAAATGCAGTCTATTTACCATTAGTACACTAACAGAACACCTATAAGTTCAGTTTGAGTACACCTAAACATGACTGCTTTTACACCTTAGAAATACTTAACGTATACTACTTCTATAGGCTCAACACAGCATGAAACTTTGATCGAAGTATCATCAGTGTCTCTACACATGAACTCGACCATTGAGAACACAGGACAGGACGATCACAGGACGCTTGTTTACATATCATGGCTTGGACAGCTGTCCGCACCTCATTTGTTACATGCTTCAAATGTAAAGCACTTTGAGCTGCATTCTGTGTATGAAAGGTGCTATACAAATAAAGCTTATTATTATTATTATTATTACTATCTCACCACAGGGGTCCCCCAGGGCTCAGTGCTGGGCCCCCTTCTCTTTGCTATCTACACCACCTCCTTGGGACAGATTATCCGTTCGCATGGCTTCTCATACCACTGCTATGCAGACGACACACAGCTCTATCTGTCCTTTCCACCTGAAGACCCCCTGGTCTCGGCACGGATCTCGGACTGCCTCTCAGACATTTTTACATGAATGACGGCACATCATCTCCAGCTAAACCTCTCAAAAACTGGTCCTCCCAGCTAAACCTACGATAAATCATGACATCAACAGCAAAATTGACTCCCTGTCTGTTGCACCCACCAGGGCTGCAAGAAATTTAGGACTCATTCTCGACAACCAACTAACCTTCTCCGATCATGTCGCCCGGTCGTGCCATTTCATACCTTACAACATACGGAAAATCACGACGTACTTGACTTAAGATGCTACCAAACTCCTGGTACAGGCAATAGTCATCTCCCGACTTGACTACTGTAACGCCCTCCTGACAGGTCTTCCAGCCTGCACAGTGAAACCCCTTCAAATGATCCAGAAAGCGGTGGCGTGCCTGGTCTTCAACAAACCCGAAAGGGCACATGTTACCCCGCTGCTCATCCAGCTACACTGGCTACCTATGACTGCCCGCATCAAATTCAAGTCTCTAACGCTTGCCTACAAAGTAGCCTCCGGTTCTGCTCCCACCTACTTGAATGCTCATACAGGCATATGCTACGGTAATGTGTTTCTTTTTAATAAACTGCCTGTACAGTTTCTCAAGTTCTCAATGCTTTGGTTTACATGTAGAGACCCTCATTATGCTACCGTGTAAGTGTGGTGCTATTTTAAGCCTTGTTAGTGGTATAGAAATAACGATTACTTTTTACTGTACGTCTGCCCCGAAGGCTAGCGTTAAACGCTAATTAGCGGTTTGCAATAAAACTGGTCACGTTCGACTAGCATGAAAACAAACAGCGAAAGGTCAAACTCAGTACAAATGTGTTATTAACCCCTAGGTTCATTTTGCCCCGGAATTGTCCTTTAAAGGGAATGACAGATGTCATTCTCATTGGTTTAAATGATGTTACGCCCAAAACACACCCATGACTGATTAAGAAACATAAGGCCCACCTTCTTGCGCCGGACGTTTCATAACTAAACTCCGAAATTTGTTTAAACTATTCGCTAGTGACCATGCGCTCTGTCATAATAGGGCCCATAAACTGAAAGTGGGCCAATTTAGTCCAAAGAAGTACTAAAATAGTACAAGTATACCACCAGCACATTTATATAATAAACAGGGAGGGATATAAGGCTATACGTCCTATTACATCCGCAGAGAAGTTAAACCCAGTTGACAAATCACTCCTAGACCCCCCCCCCCCCAAACTGCAACCACACAGTAGTTGTGTGGTTGCAGTTTGGGGCTTGTTAGTCTCCCACTCACTGTAGTGTGTGTGTGTGAGAGAGAGAGATTTTGTGGGTGTGTTAGGGCTGTCAAAATTGCTCAAAAATGACGTTCGAATATTCCCTCTAAAAAAACACATATATTCGAACTATTCGAACATCTGGTTCCGCATTTTGTCAATGACGCACATTACGTCAATAGCAGGACAAATTAATACAAAGAGAAATATTTATTTAAAGGAACCGTATGTAAAAAATGTATTTCAATTATTCATAAACTGGCCCTGATATATCACTAGACATCAGGGCTTTGAACCGGTTCAAGGAACGAAAACGAAAACCGGGAACTTTTTGTATTTTACAGGGAACAGAAACGAAACCGGAAACGTTATTATTTTTTATGTTCTGGAACAGGAACACTTATTTAAAATAATGGTAACCGGTTAATACCGTTTTTATTTCGTTCCTCAAAGTTTTCGTTGCCTAATTAACTAAAAAAAAAAAAAAAAGTCATTATTTTCCTGCGCACGTTACCATGACGGCTGAGGTTCACTTCCTGTGTGACATCACATCAGACATTCGCTGACTGAATGGAGAGAGAGCGATGGATTACAAAGTCTCCACTCCACATCTTAAATAAGAGGTGAATTACGATCCATCGTTAATTAAAACGCTCATTCCAAACACAATATCAATAGCTATATTTGTCGACTCCACGTTAATAATGGACTAGCGAACATTAGGCCCAGGCGGGCCTGCAGGTGTACGTCCGTAGCCTACGCACTGTGCGTACCATCAAGCTACTCAACAACAGAACATTTCCCTTGTGTGTGTGTATTCACACCAAATTGGCCTACCATACCTTCCCAAATATGCACAGTATCCCTTTAGCTGAATGCCATTGGGCTATTTACCATCTATTAAGTAAAGTTAGTGAACACGTTATCAAAATTAACGTGCACGCATTTTGTTTGAGCAGGAGAGAGAATACGCACGCAGACACGCAATAGGCTACTTGTTGTTTTCTTTTACTCGGCTATCTATATATGGTTATCAGCACACAGTGTTGAGCTAATTCACTAACTCAATACTCATCATGGATATCACAAGTTTAAACAACGAAAACAGAAAGGATGGAGGCAGCAAAGCTAGGAGTTATTCCAGATGGGCAAGGTAGGATATTGGTGTGCTTGTCAGAACGTTAGACTGCGCTGAAGCCAGACGAGTGATGGGTGTGTGTACCATAGCATTAATTCCTGCAGGCGCCCCTGATTAGGCCTACTGGATGGCCTTTCCCCCGACGACAGTTGCAATTTGTTGTTGCCCGAGTGACATAACCATGTGTCTTAATAATGTCGTTACGTTTGTGTGGAAATTTTCTCTTTTAACAATAAACTACACATTTGAAATAATTGTAGGCCTATTTAATTATTATTATTATTAATAATATAATTATTATTATGTAATAATGGTTGTAATATTATTACATTTGGTTTAAGCTGGATGAGAAAGATGTGACATAATTCTATAGCATTAAACAGCTGACAGGAACGAAATTAACCGTTCCGGGAACAGTATTTTTTTGTTCTAACCGGTTCGGGAACGTCAATTTATTGGTGGAACTCCTAACCGGAAACGTTATAATTCCGTTTCTGTTCGGAACGAACCGATTGGGAAAAAAAATCGGTTCAAAGCCCTGCTAGACATTAACCCTTTAGCCGCCAGGGTTTAAAAAATATAAATTGGATTTTTACATCAAAATTTCAAAAGGCCATGGCTTGCAAGTGGTCAGAGATAAAGTCCTACTGTAAATGTGAAAATCATTGAGTATGACCAGAGGTTTATGAAGGGGGTAAGTTTACTCATCTAATTTGCATATTATGACGTCACTGGATGGCAACCACCGTGAATTATGCACATTTCAGTAAATACTAGATGTTGAACATATTTGAGCAGTTTTACTTTCTTTTTTTGTCATTTCACCGACATAACAAATGAACAGGAAAACAGTCACATGTAAACCAACAATAGTAAACTATTACTATAATCACAAACCCTATGCTACTATACAATAAAGTAGCCTGGTCAAATCAGTTCCATATCGCGGGTGACTTTGAAGTTCTTCAGAGCCCTATTTTTACAACCCCTGCTGTTTATACCACGTCCATTACGGACACTATCATCACTATTGTCAGTGGCACCTCCAGCTATGTTGGGCAGAGGGTCGAAATAAGCATGGTATGCTTAGTGGACACTGTCGAAAAAGACGCACCTCCATTCACAGACACTCTGTGACCATCATGTTCTCCAAAAGGCAGATATTCTCCTTCAGAATCAGAATAACAGATCCAAGACTTCATCACACGTGAATTTTTTTTTCAACATTTGGTGTATTTCTGCTTCAATTTGTGCAAAACTATGGCCCGCATCGCTTCCGCGTTATGGAGGAAATGCATGTCTTCTTCGTGTGTTTCTCGCGTGTTTTTAAGCGAGCTTCCTGAAAACTTTGTAAAAAAAGTTTGAGCTTGAATCAAAGCTCTGGGTGTCTGCCAACTAGTGATCAAGAGTACAAATGAGATTTTACACTGTACTCGCGTCTATCGTCTGTTTTATTCAGTAATGACGCTTGTCGCAATATTGCGACATGGGCGGTTAGAGGGTTAAGAAATCATGTTCATTTCAAATACTTATATCACTGACAACAGTAGTCCGGCCAGGCTATTGTCATTTAAAAAGCGAAGTTGCAGCCCTCAACTGATGTTGATGTTGTGTTTTGTCATGTCATGTTGTGTTTTGGCCTGATGCGCCACCCTCTACCTATCTACTAATCACAAAGTCAGTAGTGTTTCGGCATCCGGGTTGGCGACCTCGAGTCAGGGGGGAGGGGATACACCGCTCTACAGTAATTTGAAAGTGATTGCAGTACCAGTGTTGGCCACAATCTTACATATGGTTCCTTTAAGTTTAAACATATTTGACAACATCGGTATTACCTACACAAAAAAAAGTAAATCAACTAATGGCTAAGACCGCAGACCTCACTCTCGCTCGCTCACTCGCACGCACTCTTTCTCCCTCTTGCCCGCATCCTCACGCTCTCTGCGCATACCGGTTAAAAACGGCAATGTGCAGGAGAGAGAATGCACGTACGCAGCTATTCCAAAGTGAAAGAATGGCCAATTCACTAACTCAAGACTTCAATGGCATCATATATACAACGTTTTTTTACACAACAATAACAGAAAGGATGGAGGCAGCACAGGGAGGAGTAATTTCAGAGGCGAGAAAAGGTAAATTGAAGTACCTTAAGCATTAGAGGAGCTGATTATCATACCGAAAGAGCACACTCGCTGTTTACACAACGGTAGGCCTAAACTAAAGGTAAATGTTACAAAGGTGCAAAAATAATATAGGCTATTGTTAGCCATGAAATTACTATGACTCGTTCATTCAGGGGGATTTACAAACGTATTCAACCCCCCCCCCCCCCCCCCCCCACCGGCTGTTTTTTTCCGGATATCGCACCCTGCATGTCCTTACAAACAGACGAAATTAATTTCTGCGTAATGGCCTCTTGTCGTGTTGGCGGGCGGTGCAAAATAAGTGTCAAGACGTGGCTGTTTAGCTGAAGTTCCACACATTATGCCATGCTCACTCTGCTCATTTGGGTTGCTAGTGGTCGTATGGTAACTGTATCTCACATAGCTTGCTCATCTGGGTTGCTAGTGGTCGAATGGTATGGGAACTGTATCTCACATAGCTTGCTCATTTGGGTTGCTAGTGGTCGAATGGTATGCTCATCTGGGTTGCTAGTGGTCGAATGGTATGCTAACTGTATCTCACATAGCTTTCCACACATTATGCTATGCTCATTTGGGTTGCTAGTGGTTGAATGGTATGCTCATTTGGGTTGCTAGTGGTCGAATGGTATGCTAACTGTATCTCACATAGCTTTCCACACATTATGCTATGCTCATTTGGGTTGCTAGTGGTCGAATGGTATGCTAACTGTATCTCACATAGCTTGCTCATTTGGGTTGCTAGTGGTCGAATGGTATGGGAACTTTATCTCACATAGCTTGCATACTACTTTATCTCCACTCATTATGCCATGCTCATTTGGGTGCTCATTTGGGTTGCTAGTGGTGGAATGGTATGCTAACTGTATCTCACATAGCTGGAGCTCCACTCATTATGCTCATCTGGGTTGCTAGTGGTCGAATGGTATGCTAACTGTATCTCACATAGCTTGCTCATTTGGGTTGCTAGCGGTCAAATGCTATGCTAACTGTATCTCACATAGCTTGCTCATTTGGGTTGCTAGCGGTCGAATGCTATGCTAACTGTATCTCACATAGCTTGCATACTACTTTATCTCGCGGCTCCACAATTTTACCTTCTACCAATCAAAATCCAAAGTACTTCCAGACATGGCTTTTTAGATTTTTGGGGGTTAAAATCACTTTCTCTGCTGCGGTCGAGTTGGGCTCTGCACTTTCTTCCATCTTCCATGTAAGTCAACTTTTTTGACTTTCAGCAGTGGCGCTGTGCGACTCCTGTGACCTGTCCCCTCAGGCAGCGCGTCCATTCGCAAAGCAGACAGCCGCGCCTTTGCTACCGGGCGTGTTTTTCCACATTCGAATATTAATCTTCACCTTCGAAATTCTGTTTTTTAAAACTATTCGAATATATATTCGAATTTTTAATATTCGTTGACAGCCCTAGTGTGCATGGGTGTGTGTGTGTGTTTCAGGAAAATGTCTCACCTGCACTGTTGCTTTGTCGTTCGTTGTCTCCTGAAACCAAAGGGAGTCATTTTAACACCATTGCATGTGACTCTTTATGGTGTGAGTGACTATGTGTGTGTGTGTGAGTGTGTGAATAAGTATGAGTATGTATGTATACTCTTTTGATCCCGTGAGGGAAATTTGGCCTCTGCATTTATCCCAATCCGTGAATTAGTGAACACACAGTGAGGTGAAGCACACACTAATCCCGGCGCAGTGAGCTGCCTGCTACAACAGCGGCGCTCGGGGAGCAGTGAGGGGTTAGGTGCCTTGTATAAGGGCACTTCAGCCGTGCCTACTGGTCGGGGTTCAAACTGGCAACCCTCCGGTTACAAGTTCGAAGCGCTAACCAGTAGGCCATGGCTGCCCACGGCTGTGTGTGTGTGTTCAAATGTAAAGTCAGTTAACTTCTGCTGCAGTTGGAATTTGGATATTGTCATGATACTACTTGTCAATTCAAATAAAGAATTAAAATGTGTGTGTGTGTGTGTCTGTCTGTCGGTGTGTGTGTGTCTGTGTGTGTTTGTCGGTGTGTGTGTGTCTGTGTGTGTGTGGGAGAATGTGTGTGTGTGTGTGTGAGAGAATGTGTGTGTGTGTGTGTGGGAGAATGTGTGTGTTTGTCGGTGTGTGTGTGTCTGTGTGTGTGTGGGAGAATGTGTGTGTGTGTGTGTGGGAGAATGTGTGTGTGTGTGTGTGAGAGAATGTGTGTGTGTGTGTGTGAGAGAATGTGTGTGTGTGTGTGTGAGAGAATGTGTGTGTGTGTCTGTGTGTGTAATATACTGTATGTATTGCAGTAAGATGCCTCACCTGTTCCAGGGGCCAACGTGGTCTTTCCTGTAAACCAAACAGAGAGTCACTACACACATGTATTTATGGTGTGTGTGTGTGTGTGTGTGTGTCTATGTGAGAGAGTGTGTGTGTGTGTGTGTGTGTGTATTGCAGTAAGATGCCTCACCTGTTCCAGGTGCCGTTGTCTTTCCTGTAAACCAAACAGATAGTCACTACACACATGTTTTTATGGTGTGTGTGTTTGTGTGTGTGGTCTGTGTGTGTGTGTGTGTGTGTATATGAAATATTTTGTCCACCTTCCACTGTGGCTGGTGGATTCCAAAATCTACACAACTTTTTCACCAGCCACTAGAGATACGGTATAAAATGTGATATCATGATTATAGTAACCTAGATGATCACGGTGTGTGTGTGTGTGTGTAATATACGTAAGGGATAACGGCCGCCGAGGTGTCCTGTTATACGGAATTAATGGACGAGTGCGAGGGGCAAAAACTCCCCGACGCGCAGCGGAGGGGAGTTGCCTCCGCCCAAATCCATTAATTCCGTATAACTGGACACACCTCGAAGGCCGTTATCCCGCTTATCACCCGGTTGCCACTGTAAACACTGTAAACACGCGGTTCTGTTTAAAAAGAAGCTCACTAGTTCAGCTTGTTGTACAACTTTAGCATGGACAGTTAGCTTGTTTACAGTTGATTCCATTGTTGGGAAGCCTGCAACCAAAAGATTCTAGAGCGCTGCAACCGTCGTCCTACTATGGTTGTTATAGTTACCATTCATAAGCATTGATATGGAACGGTATCCTGTTATTCAGAATTAAAGGCCACCCGCCAGCCAATCAGAAAAGAGTATTTCTTCTCTCCGGGTGATAATGTGTGTATAAAATGTGATATCATGATTATAGTAACCAAAATGATCACGGTTATCGCCATTATTGTGATACATTATTGTGATATATATACTGATAATATATACTTATCCAACCTGATCTAACTATACTGTGTAGCCTACATCATCTGACTTTATTTGATTTACAGATATCTAGGCTATATGTAACATTTATTTTCTATTTGGCCTGTTATGAAATCATGCATTGACCAATTTAAGCACAGTTCAGTTTTAAGAAACTTAAATACATGCACGCTTAGTATTTTGTGAAAATAAATCATTAAGGCTACATTGACAAACTCTTAACCATGATATATTTTCTGATTTTAATATTTACAGATGTCTGGGCGATGTAAGCACAGCTCCGTTGTAATATTTACAGATTTCTGGGCGATGTAAGCACAGCTCCGTTTAAAGCCCAAAGAGACCATGTTGAAATTTGCTACAATTTATTTCAAAACCGGATCACTCTGGAACGGCTAATTATACAGGGGAATGCATTACACCTTTGTGTTCGGTAAGGTCTGCTGTTTATTCTGATATATGGTTTGATATGTGTTGCGTGAAGAAGAGTTTGTAAGATATTCCACCGAGACGAATGGATGTGGAGATGGGTGCAGAGAATAATTCAATTTTAATTTGCTATTTTTCTCGTGAACCATTTATCACAGCAAATAGCAGCTAACTAGCGCCGTTTAAAAGCAGAGAAAAGGCTCTTTCATGTGATACGTGTGATGAGTACTTCTTGAGTAGTTCAATAGAGAAGAATGGGTGAATTTGGACGCACTTTGTGTGCCTATTGTTGTGTCAAAAAGTGAAGTGCTGCGTTGTGCTACCCATTGCTGTGGCTCACTGGTAGTTATTATAGGTCACTTCAAATCAGCGCCATTTACACTTATAGGCTACTGATAACCTTACATGATCCCTAAGAGACACTTTCTTATTTTTAACCGTCAGGGCCTATAACAATTCCACCGTATCTGACTGTATATTTGTGGTATGCTAACTAAGTTGACCAAATTCACCCGCATTTGGCTGGTAGCGGGTGCTAATTTCCATCCCTGGTGTGTGTGTGTGTGTCGTTGTGTGTGTGTGTGAATGTGTGTGTGTGCGTGCGCATGTGTGTTTGTGAATCTGAGTGTGTGTGTGTGAAAGAGAGAAGCCCTTTATGGTGTATTGGAACCATCTGTGAGATTGGCTGTTTAGCTTGGCAGCATGTGGGGTGATATTCCAATGTTATCGACAGGAAAAGGATGTCATGATGTCATTAGAAACATTATCAACAGGAAAAGGATGTCATGATGTCATTAGAAACATTTTCAACAGGAAAAGGATGTCATGATGTCATTCGAAACATTATCAACAGGGAAAGGATGTCATTACATACATTGTCAATGGGAAAAGGATGTCACTATGTCATGATGTCATTAGAAACATTATCAACAGGAAAAAGATGTCATGATGTCATTAGAAACATTATCAATGGGAAAAGGATGGCATTATGTCATGATGTCATTAGAAACATTGTCAATGGGAAAAAGATGTCACTATTTTATGATGTCATTAGAAACATTGTCAATGGGAAAAGGATGTCACTATGTCATGATGTAATTAAAAACATTATCAACAGTAAAAAGGATGTCATGATGTCATTAGAAACATTATCAACAGGAAAATGATGGCTTCCATTTATTCATCTTACATGCTAATAATGATACACCATTTGCAT
This sequence comes from Alosa pseudoharengus, assembly GCF_046254945.1. Taxonomy (NCBI): domain Eukaryota; kingdom Metazoa; phylum Chordata; class Actinopteri; order Clupeiformes; family Clupeidae; genus Alosa; species Alosa pseudoharengus. The sequence goes on along the minus strand of NW_027468598.1, from coordinate 40,210,033 downwards.
TCACGCACACACACACACACACACACTTCCAACACTCATTTCCTCTATTAGTTTAGTTTGCTAATGTTGGTATTAATCGATCTTAATAAATGCTAATGTTGGTATTAATCGATCTAAATAAATGCTAATGTTGGTATAAATGCTAATGTTGGTATTAATCGATCTTAATAAATGCCAATGTTGGTATTAATCGATCTTAATAAATGGTTTAATTTGAACCTGTTGTATTAATCGATCTTAATAAATGGTTTAATTTGAACCTGTTGTTGTCTCCCTTTATGTTGCGATCTGTTCACGAGTTGGCCGTAACAAAACTTTGTCAATGGTAAAAGGATGTCATGATGTCATTAGAAACATTGTCAATGGTAAAAGGATGGCATTATGTCTAAGAAACATTCTCAATGGTAAAATGATGGCATTATGTCTAATGCCCTCCTTACACTGAAAGACTTTGCAAAGATTTGGAAAAGATTTTTGAAAGACTAGTCTTAGACCCTCTCACATCTAAAGACAAGTGATAAGAGTTGTTGAGTCACAGAGTATGATTTTGCAACAACTAGGGATTATGCAGGGTCACTATTTACAAGACTGCTACTAGATTCCTTTAAATTATGTCCATTGTGCATATCAACAGGAACTCATATGATAGCCTACTCATATCAAAGTAATTTTTTCGTGTTTCTGCAACATTGTTTCATGTGTGACATCCCTAACAGATATAGTGTCACGTGGAATAGCCGACTAATAATTTATAAGAAATGAAATAACAAATAATCATATAGACTACAGCTGTCACCTACTTTGCCCCTTCCTGTTTGGTGTTGGAGAGAGGTCACAATTGTTTTTTATATTGTTCACGTCACTATTTGCATGAGCCACAACTAAAAAGACTTGCGATAATATGAAACACGTTTGATATTGTCGTAAACGCAATACTAGAAAAAGACTGACTCCAACTGACTTAAAATCACTAAGATTGGCACTATACACTAAATGATCTAGTTGACGGGTGCGCACCGCGATTCCAGTACAACATCCATGATTTTTGTCCGACTTTGGAAATTTTGTCGCTGACTGTGAAAACAGACCAAAATCGTACAATATAAGGCCGCCATAAGAAACATCGTCAATAGTAAATGGATAGCATTATGTCTAAGAAACATTGTGAATGGTAAAACGATGGCATTATGTCATTATTTGTATTAAAATAGAGAAATAAAAAAGCCATAAACAACAAATATGTTTTGACTGTAACATGCGTCTGAAGTTATATTAATATTCATCATTTTAATCATTATTATCATGTTTATAAATATCATGTTTACAAAGAAGTGTAATGTGGTGTGTGTGTGTGAGAGTATGAGACAGTGAATAGAAACAACCATTATAGACACACACACACACACACATATATACACCAACTACACACCAACTACACACCAATACCAAGCCCTTTTAAATAACAATAACAGCACCAACAAATTGCTCATAATGTTCAGAATTACATATGATAAATTAAAACATGAATTCAATTGTTCAGAATTACATATGATAAATAACAGCATTACCGTAATTGTTCAGAATTACATATGAAATGCCCATATACAGTATATTGCACAGGTTTATGGGCAGGCTATGGAATATAATATATATATAAGTAAACTACAGTAGTAACAGCTAAAATGTGAATCCTAGACAGGAGGTGTAGTTTTGTTCAGCAGTGTTACAGTCTCTGGAGAGAAGCTGAGCCTGCTGGTGTAGTTTTGTTCAGCAGTGCTACAGTCTCTGGGAAGAAGCTGAGCCTGAGTCTGCTGGTGCGGGAGTGCAGGCTCCTGTATCGCCTGCCAGACGGGAGTCGACTGAAAAGACCATGGTGTGGGTGGGTGGCGTCCTTGGCAATGGATTTGGCTTTGTTTGTACAGCATTTATGATATGTGTTGTGGATGGAGGGGGGTTGGAAGCCAATAGTCCTTTGGGAAGATTTCACTACTCTTTGTAGTGCCTTGCGATCAAGCAGCGTTGCAGTTGCCGTACCATACAGAGATGCAGTTAGTGAGTATGCTCTCAATGGTACAACGGTAGAAGTCTGTTAGAATCCTAGGACATAGGTGTCCTATTCTGGGCTGGGTCCTATAGGTGCTTTTTTCTTATGGTGTGTGTGTGTGTGGGGGGGCTATGGTGTTGTCTCTCTGAACTCTTCCATCTCAGTTCCTCTCTCTGCAGTGTTCTGAAGGCCCGAGCGATGCCTGTTTTTAATTATTACGGAACCGCAGAGCAGGAAAAGAACCACAGCGACCATGGCGACCACTCCCGCTATGATACCATATCTGCTTCTCTCAGCTGTTAGGAAACCATGGCAACAGGGGAAAGTGTTAATGTCATTGGGCCCATATTCACAACCCTAAATGCAGCTATACATTCACATGCTTCCATGTGTTAATTATTAAATGTTAATAGTCTTGAATTTCCCCTTGGGGATCAATAAAGTATCTATCTATCTATCTTAACGCTTACTGGGGAGTTTTCCCGACGTTCAAGTGTGTGTATGCGTTGAACATGATCTATTTAGAAATACCGCTCTATCAGACGTGTGTATGTGTTGAGCATGATTTATTTAGAAATACCGCTCTCTGGCGTTAGAAATACTGCTCTATCAGACGTTAGAAATGCCGCTCTATCAGACGTTAGAAATATCGCTCTATCAGACGTGTGTATGTGTTGAACATGATTTATTTAGAAAAACAGCTCTCTCATGTGTGTGTATGTGTTGAACATGATTTATTTAGAAATACAGCTCTCTCAGACCTTCCCCCTCTAACTTTCTTATGATTTAACTTGAGATGAGATTCTTGAAAACAAAGTTCTTAAATTTCTTCTCAATTTTCTTTACAACTTTAACAAAGCCCTTCACCAGTCTCAGTTTAGCCTGCCATCAAGTGTGTGTGTGTGTGTGTGTGTGTGTGTGTGTGTGTGTGTGTGTGTGTGTGTGTGTGTGTGGAAAAAGTACAATACACACAAATAAGACTGTTCAAAATGAACTGGCTATCAAATCTGAATACCAATGCAAATGCTCTAAGAAGTGCCCTTATCCCCCAACACCCCCCCCCCCCCCCCCCCCCCCACACACACACACACTGGAGTTGAACTTTCTAAAAACAGGCTGTTGCTTTGCTGCTTACATGGACCGGTGTTTTTCTGGGAAAATACTAAAATACTCTCATCAGAGGCTGGAAAGAGACCTCTAAGCAAATAGCCAAATACTTTTTCTGTGTCAGCAGTCATAGGCAGTCTGCATGTTTGGAGAAGGCGAACCACCTCTAACATACATAGCCTATATATATATATATACACATTTTTATTACTTATTCATGCCACCTCTAACATACATAGCCTATATATATATATATACACATTTTTATTACTTATTCATGCCACCTCTAACATACATAGCCTATATATATATATATATATATACACATTTGTATTACTTATTCATGCCACCTCTAACATACATAGCCTATATATATATATATATATATACACATTTGTATTACTTATTCATGCCACCTCTAACATACATAGGCTCCATATTCCTGTCACTGCAAGCGCCTCATGCTCATACATCCCTTAGTGCATTCATGTGGATCTTTGATTTAGTATCTTTTATCGTCCATATGAGTCATGTGGACTTGTTATTTTAGCATTCTATGTTGTTGTGTATGTTGTGTGATGTCTTAAGCTACTGGGACCTTGAATTTCCCCTTAGGGATCAATAAAGTATCTATATATCTATTTCTCTCTATCTCTCTCTATATCTCTCTCTCTGGATGCTGTTAACTAGTATTGGTCATTCCAAATAAAATAATCAAATGTGTATATGTGTGTATATCTGTGTGTATGTGCGTGTGTGTGAGTACCTACTTGAATGTATAGTGTAGGTGGTTTCCATGCCAGTGTGTGTGTGTGTGTGTGTGTGTGTGCGTGTGTGTGAGTACCTACTTGAAAGTATAGTGTAGGTGGTGTGTGTGTGTGTGTGTGTGTGTGTGAGTACCTACTTGGATGTATAGTGTAGGTGGTCTCCATGCCAGTGTGTGTGTGTGTGTGTGTGTGTGTGTGTGTGTGTGTGTGTGTGTGTGTGTGAGTACCTACTTGGATGTATAGTGTAGGTGGTCTCCATGCCAGTGTGTGTGTGTGTGTGTGAGTACCAGGCACGTCGTTAGACCTGGGCATTCGGGGCTATAGCGGATTCTCTGGGAATAGCCCCGGATCTATGGGCCGTCAACAACAACAACAACAACAACAACTCTAATGGTGAATGAAATAAATAGCCCCGTAGAAGAGACTTTTGTGTTTTGTGTCCATTGTGTGCATTAACAGCAGCGCAAGAAATCTGACGTGACCTGGGCAGGTTTAGAATCATTTGTTGCAAAATGTTGCAATTTCAATTCTCCTCTACGCTATTGCGCATTGCTGTTTCGTGCTTCTACTAACTAGCCTTAGCGAAATAAGTGTACAGAAGGACAAATGGATATTAGAAGTTTCTTTAGAAAAAAAGGGCAGAGCAGGGAGGACAAGAAGTGGAAACGCACTGTGTCCAATATTATACTTTCAGTGATCATTTGAAATACATAGCGGTAATAAACAAGACTGCAGTTTCAATATATCGTGATAATTACTATTGAATCATGGTCACATGCGCAGTAAATATGGTAAACGACCTCGTTTGAGGGGGCTTCCAAGCAATGCATGCTGGGCTTGATTTTGACAGAATGGAACTTTTTCTTTGGGCAAAAGTTCATGATACACAACACAAATGCATTGCTTTCAAGGCACCCATAGCCCATTAATTGAAGGTGATGACGTCCAAATGTTTATCCCGAGACGAACGCTCACACCTGTGCACTTGACAGAGGTGCACAACGATGTTTATTCTACAGGCTATTTTAATGTCATATTTTGGGTGTTGTATGTGGTGCACTTTGGCAGAAGAGACATTCTCCTTACACGGTCTTTAAACATCAAAATATTCAGAATGCCGTGACGTGAGTCACTACAATTGGCCTTCCTTTTCATTCTCAAAGTAGGTTAAAATTGCATGTTCATCAGCCCGATTTTCAAAATCTCTCGGGGGACAAACCCCCCAACCCCTGGACAAAAAAGAACTCTAACTTCTGGGCTCTATCCCCGAATGTTTTAAATGGCAAGCGACGCCCCTGGTGAGTACCTACTTGGATGTATAGTGTAGGTGGTCTCCATGCCAGTGTGTGTGTGTGTGTGTGTGTGTGTGTGTGTGTGTGTGTGTGTGTGCGTACCTACTTGGATGTATAGTGTAGGTGGTCTCCATGCCAGTGTGTGTGTGTGTGGGTGTGTGTGAGTACCTACTTGGATGTATAGTGTAGGTGGTCTCCATGCCAGCATGAATGTGGTCACTAACATGACAGTGCAGTAACCATGTCCCAGCATGCTTTGCGGTCAATGACACCGTCTGGAAAGTTCCGGGGAAAAGATCAAAGACATCTGCGCGGTGTGTGTGCGCTTCCTGAGAGAGAGAGAGAGAGAGAGTGAGAAAAAGGGAGGAGAGAAATATGGAGAGATGAGAGGAGAGAGATGGAGAGATGATAACAGAAGATGAGAGAGAGCAAAATATAGGGAGATGAGATTATTGACATTTTATTTTTATGTCTCATCTATCTCAGAAGAGTGTTTTTGCCTTAGGTGAAAGTGTGAGCGTGGAAGTATACAGTGTGTGGGTGTGTGTGTGAGAGTGTGTGTGTGTGTGTGTGTGTGTGTGTGTGTGTGTACCTTGTAGGTGAAAGTGTGAGCGTGGAAGTGTACAGTGTGCATGTCCACTTCGTTGCCCAGACCGAGGAGGTACCAGTCTGTCTTATCGCCCTCCTGCATGTCCAAACCCAACAGCGTACCGTACAGTCGTCCATTAATGCCTACACACACACACACACACACACACACACACACACACACACACACACACACACACACACACACACTTAGCGGGTGACATTTGTGGGGTACAGAGCAGATGAAGCACTGGAGGCCAGAATAGGAGCCGCATCCATAAGCAGGAATGGCACACACACACACACACACACACATACACACACACAGAGAGAAAGAGAGAGAGAGACACACGCACACACAGAGACACACACACACAGAGAGACACACGCACACTCACACACAGAGAGAGAGAGACACACACACCAGGGTATCTGCACATTTTCCAAGTGCAAATTTAAAGACTTTTAAGACCTTTTCAAGACATCTAAATGGAAAAATTAAGACTATACCACAGCAAAAAGATACATACGACAACTTAAAATAGTTTTATTTTTTTCTACAAAATTTAACCCCCACCCCATTTTGGATGTCTACAGAAGTTACCAAATATATTTTGGCGAAAGAAAAATAATTATGTGTGAATTACCTTCACAGCTATGAATGCCCAATTTTAGGGTCTGGGCTGCTTGCTTTTGAAGCTGGCTGTGCATATCTGGTTGTGCTTACTGGCTGAGGCTGACTGTTCTTCACCTGTGTCTGTAATAGCTACCTGCCAAAGACATGTGCACTGGACTGGATTCTCTTCAATATTTTTTTCAAAGTTAGACTAAGCTATTTAAAGCTTAGCTTTTTTTTTAAGCTTGAATTTCCCCTGGGGATCAATAAAGTATCTATCTATCTATCTATCTATCTATCTATCTATCTATCTATCTCTTAAATATTTATATAATTTATTATGTGCATCTATTGTCCCATATGCAGCACAGCAAATTAAAGTTAATCCACTACTTTACATTTTGCACACCAGTTGTATCTAAACTAACCAAAGCTTGACTGAAACATTGTAAAACCATTGACTTAAGAGACAGGTCCTCCTCGGATCCTGCTGAAAACTGCTGGTTTCATCTCAAGCACGCACGTATTATGAACGCATGTTTTTTTTTATGTAGCCAGTTGACGACATTCAAAAAAAATATGCGGTTATATTTCACAACTTTTGCGAAGTAGGCCTACTGGGAAAGGCTGGCAAGCAAGCTGCTGACAGATAGGTATTATAACTTAGACAGATATTTTCAGTCTAAGTTATACAGTATGTATGTACAGTAAGTATGTACAGTATTTTCTCCTGATTGCGAAAACGTTTGTTTTCTTTTTCTGTCAGTCCGTGGTTCCTTCATAAATTGCGCAGCAAATTATCAGACGAGTGACAGAAGCACTGCGCATAATTTGACGAGCAGTCTTCGCGTCCATAGTTTGTGAAACCATGCTGGGTCCGAGCAAAGATTCTAGATGCCCAGCGCAACTCCAAAAAGGAGGAGCGTCCGGCTTGAGGCTGCGCCGGACGCCGGACAGGACTTTTAAAATCCATATGTCCGGCCTAAATTCGAACGTATGGCCACCCTATCGCTAACTGGCTTACCAACTCTTTCTCCCGCTCATTCTACCGCTCACGTAGGCTATCTGCGTATGTCTCAGGCCTCGGCTACACCACAAAAACGTCAGGCATATTTGTACATATTATTACCTAGTGGTGTCAACAATAATCGATTCGGCGATGCATCGCAATGCGGGGCATGCACGATTCAGCATCGATGCGGCAACGTGCCATAATCGATTATGTCACTGTTTATTTTCTGGCCTTGAGTGGACAATAAAGTTGTGAAGTTTCAACTACTTCTGGGGGCATTTCCGGAGCAACGTTGTAATGACATGCGCAGCCTGTAGCTACATGCTAAGCGGCAGCACTAGCTAGCATAACAACAACACTAAAGAATCAAGATGATGGAGGGAGATGAGCGCGATAGACGGGTAATTAAAAACGCACCCAAAGCTTGGAAAACGGACATCTGGGCACATTTCGGATTCTACGAAGTTAATGGGAAACTAGACAAGACGTACGCGGTGTGTAAAACCTGCCACACTAAAATCAAGCACGTTGGCAATACAACTAACTTCACGAACCATGTCGATCGTTAGCATCCTGAGTTGGCTTCGTGCAGTATGTGCAGGGTAGGAATTTCACGACGGCCATGGCCATCGTTGCCCCTTGAGGTGGCCGTGATGCCCCTTTGAAAATCAGAGGTTTACGGGCCACTGTGGCCTTGGTGCCCCCTTCTTTCAATATTCTGCTTTGCGTCCGACTAATAATGATTTTTATTTAGCCTATGGCCTGTCAAAATAAGCATTCACAGCGCAAATTAATTTAGTCTTTTACACAGTGGAGAAAGTGACAGCGCACGGCAAGAAAGAAAGTGCATCCAAATTCACCCATTCTTCTCAGTTGAACTACTCGTGAACGAGCCTACTCATCACATAGACATCACAAGTAGCCTATCACATCACATGAAAGAGTTTTTTTCTCAGCTTTTAAACGATGTTAGCCGTTAATTGCTGTGGTGAACGGTTCATGAGAAAAGTAAATAATATAATTCAATTTAATCATAAATTTTACTGAAGGTTCTACGCCCATCTCCCTACCCATTCATATCGGTGGGATACTTCACGAACCCTTGTTTCAACACATAACAATCCAATTTTGAATTTGCAGCAAATTTCAACATGCATGGATGTCTCCAAATTTGGGCTTTAAGTTTTACAATGTGTTTAAATTATTAAAATTATTAAAATGCCATATCCAATACCCTGTACCATTCAATTTTATTTTATTTAATGATATTTATGTCAAAGATACAGGAGAGTGATAATACACACATAGCAGCCAATAAAATCTGTTGTTCAATATCTGACTGCTTGTATTGCCTCATGACCTCAAAATGTGCCTTGTTGTGTGCAGTAGAATTTTGATGCATCGCAATGCATCGTAGAATCGAATTGAATCGTAATCTAATCGAAATGTGAGGGCAGTGCCCGTGCACACCCCTATTATTACCGTTTTCACACCTTTAACCACACCCGTGAAAAACATCTTCACTCTGCAACCACTACACTTCCTTCTGTAGCCTTATATAGTCACTTATACAATTGCTTTTTAAATACACAACCGGATGGATGGAGACATTTCACTCGCTCTCTTGCACTCGCTCACTCGCTGGCGGTCCCATATGCAAATTTAATACCTCCCTTTTGAAAATTCAAGACATCCCCGACCAGGGCCTGAAGTTAACTTTTTTGGCCACCAGCCACTGTGGCAGGTGAATTTTGAAATCCACCTGCCACAGTGTTTTTTTACCAGCCAAAATTATTTTGTGCCCAAAATATAGGTGAACGACTCAGAAAATGCATAAGAATGGTTCTTGAACTTGTACAGAATACACATTACAGTACTCAAGTAAAAGTAAAAAAGTACTTTGTTAATAAATTACTCAAGTAGGCCTAACAAGTTACTTTTTTGTAGGCCTACATTTTTATATTTTTGATGGACCTTTAAAGGGATACAAAAGTATCCTTTATGCCTATATGCCTAATCATATAGTCAAACATATTTGAAAAGCCCATTTCAAATATATTTTATTTAATATACTTTGTCACAGAGGTGGGAGTAAGTCACACATGTGCAAGTCACAAGCAAGTCTCAAATCTTAACCTTCAAGTCTCAAGCAAGTCCAAGTCATTTTTTGTGACAGTCAAGCAAGTCAAGTCAAGTCATAGCTTGGGTCAAGCAAGTCAAGTCATAGCTTGGGTCAAGCAAGTCAAATCAAGTCATAGCCAAATCATTGAAATTCATGATGATTTACCCATGTTTTCATTTTAAAATAAGCTACAATAGGCTAGTTATGAACTGCTGGATTTTATTTGTAACAAACAAGCCACATAGCCTACATCTGAACGGTTTAGAATAAGATGAAATGTATACGAATAAAAATAAATGTATTTCAAGTAGACCTATTATAAAATAGCCTATTATTGTTTCAATATGCCTCAAATATTAGGTAGCCTAAACTACATCAAATCATGAAAATATATTCAATAGGGCTGTAACGATACACCAACCTCACGATTCGGTTTGTATCACAATTTTTGACCCACGGTTCGATACGAATCTCGATTTTTATTTTCTTTTTTTTTTGGGGGGGGGGGGGTGGGCTAGAAATTTTATTAAATAACATATTAATAGCCTCCCTTAGAACACCAGAGGATTTCAATATAATATATCTCTTATTTTTTATCCTGATATACAAATATTTTTCTGAATGACTGATATTTATGACAGCACACTTTATGCAGATTAGCCTATAGCCTAGGCCTACTATTTTTTATTACAAAAATAAAAATTTAATTCAGCTGTCTGGTTGAAGCCTGGAAATATTGTAAACAAAGTAGCATAGTTGGCTAGCTTAGCCTATCGTAGTCTACTGATTGGACTGATCAGTTTCCCCATGTGTGTTTAAGTTTCAAGGTAATACTTGTTCTCCTTGGGACAGGCCCTTTTGGGAAACGTTGGTATTGAGATGATCAGTCAACTTCGATGCAAGAGTTTTAAACAAATATGTGCAGCATGCTAATGATGCTAAGCGGATTTAATAGTAATTTAGCTAGTCGTCTTCTATGCATCCTTGCTTTCACGATTGTGAATGTTTTATTTAAGTCGCGCGTGTTCATTGAGCAAGAGAGGGAGGGAGAGTGAGAGGGAGGGAGCGCGAGAGAGAGCGGGGCAAGGAGAGGGGGTTTACTAATACTGTTTGGTAAAGTTGCACACATAGTCTACAATGAAAGCAAGGAGAGGTATGAAATTATTATTTATTTATTTGTTTTTGGACAACGTAGGCTACCGATAAGTAAAGCAGGAGATGTGGGTTGCTTTTGCGGCGCGTAAGCTGCAAAGCACTGCGTGAAACACTAGAAAGGGTGTGTCGCGATTCTGCCTTTTCACACCGCGACACAGTATCGTGGATATGAATGTCGCGATTTCGGTTTTTGAATCGTATATCGTTACAGCCCTAATATTCAAACAGTTCAAGTTACACTTGTCCTGACCTATTACTTACCTGTCACATCTCCAGGGAACCAATAATGTTGAAAAAGTGAACTAATCAATCAATCAAACGCTGCCGACGACGTCACTGACAAACTTTGACAAGCGCGACAGCGCAATGGGTTTTAGGAGGGTTTAGGACCGTCAATGCTATATCATATTATACATAAGCCTAACATGTGAAATAAACTGCTTTTCTATGCTGATTGCTGGCAGTTAGCTAGGCCTACTTACTCTTGTTAGCCTACTACTAACTAGGCTGTAACGTATGGAACAGGGACGTGTTTAAGAGGGAGGGAGAAAGAGAGGCGCTTACTTTAGGTTACATTGGTACCATTTTCGCTATATATCGATTATCGAGATTAAACTTAGACAAGAAAATGTTTCACTTTGCCATTTCACACATTTTAACCTAATATGGC
>NW_027468598.1:40186160-40191160 GCF_046254945.1 Alosa pseudoharengus | reverse complement strand
TCACCATCTCCTTTGTCTTACTGGTGTTTATCTGCAGATGGTTCTTTCCACACCATTCAACAAAACTGGTGATGACCCCCTTATACTCCAGATCATTCCCCTTCTTAACACAGCCAACAATAGCTGTGTCATCAGAAAATTTCTGGAGATGGCAGCTATCTGTGTCGTATTGGAAGTCTGAGGTATACAGGGAAAAGAGAAAGGGGGAGAGCACTGTGCCTTGTGGGGCCCCCGTGCTACAGACCACCACATCTGACTCACAGTCACGCAGCCTCACGTACTGTGGTCTGTTGGTGAGGTAGTTGATGATCCAAGCAGCAAGATGACAGTCGACTCCAGCTCCTTCTAGCCTCCCCCTCAGTAGTGCAGGTTGTATTGTGTTGAATGCACTGGAAAAGTCAAAGAACATGACTCCAACAGAGCCCCCAGTACCCTCCAGGTGAGAGAGAGAACGGTGGAGGAGAAAAACTATTGCATCCTCCACACCGACCCCTGGTCGATATGCGAACTGGAGGGGGTCCAGCTTACTGCCCACCAGGCAACGGAGGTAGTTCAGGACAATCCTCTCCATGCTCTTCATAAGGTGTGATGTCAGAGCCACTGGCCTGAAGTGATCGGGCTCTCTGGGGTGTGCTATCTTTGGAACAGGGACCACACAGGAAGTTTTCCACAGGACTGGGACTCTCCCCAGACTGAGGCTGGTGTTAAAGATGTGCAGAAAGACCCCACTGAGTTCATCCGCACAGTCCCTGAGCAGTCTGGGGCTGATCCCATCAGGACCTGTGGCCTTCCTCACCTTTGTCCTCCTGAACACATCCCTCACCTGTTCTTCAGTTATGAGGAGGCTAGGGAAAGGGGGTGATGTACTGATACTCCCACAGGCAGGGGAGGCATTCCCTGGGTGAGTGGGGAAGGGGTGGTAAGGGCTGGAGAGTACAGAATTTGTAGATGGACAGGGGGGGGGGAGGGGGGTGGTGGGTAACCTCCGAGTGGTGCATGCTGGTGTCACAGATTGGTCTGGGCTTCGGTGGGTGGGGTCATGAATGGTAACAGGGGCATCCGTATCAAAACGGTTGGTTAAAAAATAGATTTAAATGGTTTGCCCTCTCCCTATCGCCGGATTCAGGACCATTACCCCCTACTTTACCATGGCCTGAGATCATTTTTAAACCCCTCCAGACCTCTCTGGCATTGTTGTTCTGAAGGCGCTGTTCCAATTTCCTCCTGTAGGTGTCCTTCCCCTTTCTTATTTCCCTCTTCACATCCTTTTGCACCCGCCTCAACTCCTCTTTATTCCCAGATCTAAAAACCCTCTTTTTCTGATTAAGCAGTCCTTTCAGTTCAGGTGTCACCCAGGGTTTATTATTTGGAAAACAACGTACCCTTTTAACAGGTACAGTGTTGTTCACACAGAAATGTATGTAGTCTGTGACACAAGTTGTTATATTATCCAAATCCTCCCCATGAGGGCTATACAGAACTTCCCAAGCTGTACTATCAAAACAGTCCTTAAGAGCCATGCTGGCCTCATCAGACCATTTTCTTACATACTTCTTAGTCGATGGATGTTTATTCACTAAGGGTATGTATCCAGGGTTCAAATGGACAAGGTTGTGATCGGAACGGCCCAGTGGGGGTAGGGGTGTTGATGCATATGCATCCTTGATGTTAACATAAAACAAGTCCAAAGTTTTATTGTCTCTGGTGTGACAGTTAACATATTGCGTAAATGTGGGGAGAGTGGCAGACAGTGAGGCGTGGTTAAAATCCCCCGAGATGAGAATGAGAGCTTGGGGATGAGAATGAGAGCTTGGAGATGAGAATGAGAGCTTGGAGATGAGAATGAGAGCTTGGGGATGAGAATGAGAGCTTGGAGATGAGAATGAGAGCTTGGAGATGAGAATGAGAGCTTGGGGATGAGAATGAGAGCTTGGAGATGAGAATGAGAGCTTGGGGATGAGAATGAGAGCTTGGAGATGAGAATGAGAGCTTGGGGATGAGAATGAGAGCTTGGGGATGAGATGTCTGCAACTGCGATACAACAGTTAGCAGGAGCTCGCAGGCGGCGGCAGCATCGGCGGACGGAGGTATGTACACAGTAATAGCAATGACGTGTGAGAACTCCCTCGGGAGATAAAAAGGACGCAGACTGATCGCCAGTATTTCAATGTCCGGGATGCAACGTTGCTCCTTAACGTGGATATGATGTGGGTTGCACCACCTGTTGTTTACATACATCGCCAGCCCCCCTCCTTTCTTCTTACCACTTTCCTTTGTCCTCCTGTCCGCCCTCACAAGTTTAAATCCATCTAGTTCCACATGCGAGTCTAGAGTGAGTTCATTCAGCCAGGTTTCCGAGAGACATACTATGCTGCACTCCCGGTATCTCAGTCGCAGCCTGGTTAGCGCCGATAGCTCTTCCATTTTATTGGGGAGAGATCTGACGTTCCCCATGATGACAGATGGGATTGATGGTTTGTAGAGTCTCTTTTTCTCCCGGCACTTAACTCCAGATCTACAGCCCCTTTTCCGTCTCCTTAATTCCGTGGGGATCACAGGTCTGTAAACGGGAAGCACCTTTGCGTGGCATAGTGCTAACAGCTGTTCGCGGGTGTAAACAATGGAGCCATGGCTGAATGGATCTCCCAACGTAGCGTTAAAAAGCCCAGTAAAAAGTAGAAAGCATAGTACTATCCTCAACAATTGTGTACCCGCAGGCGCATTCAACCGACATAGGAAAAAAACATTAAGTAACGTTAAGACTATCCAAAACAAACCATGATAAAGAACAAGGGTCAGAGCTGTTGCAACAGGCTGCCACTCGTGCGGCGCCATCACGTACCTACCTGTGTGTGTGTGTGTGTGTGTGTGTGTGAGTCCGCTGAGCCCTGTGGGGCGTCTGAGTGGATGTGTGTGTGTGTGTGTGTGTGTGTGTGTGAGTGAGTGTGTGTGTGTGTGTGTGTGTGTGTGTGTGTGTGTGTGTGTGTGTGTGTGTGTGTGTGTGTGTGTGTGTGTGAGTCCGCTGAGCCCTGCTGGGGCGTCTGAGTGGATGTTCATGTCGCCGAGGACGAGTAGCGAGCGGACAGTCATGCTCAGGGATGGAGGACAGCAGTGTCCAGCTCGTCCATAAAGTCGCCTAGTTGGCCTGGAGTGCGGTAGATGACCAGTAGAGTTTTGCATATTTATGAAAGTTCATTAAAATCAAACTCTTCAAATATACATTACACACACACATCATCATATATACATTACACACAAATGCCATATATACATTAGACACAGGCACGCTATGTACACACAAATCATATGCAGACACGTTTACATGTTTTGTTTATCATTTTCCTGATGTTGACGGAGCATGTCTACTTCTTTATCGTCAATGTCTGATGGATAACATGTATATCCAAGATCATTACTTTTCAGGAAATTAAAAACAAATTGTGTTGTTTAAAAATAATTGCATCAAAATTGTCATCAAAATCGGTGCCGTGTCTATTCGAGTCATTCACTTGCTTGTGTCATAGTATTATTCCCATTGTACTAATATGAAGTCGAGTCATTCACTTGCTTGTGTCATAGTATTATTCCCATTTTACTAATATGAAGTTTTCTAATATTATAATACTAATATGTAAGGGATAATGCCCGACAAGGTGTCCATTATCAGAAATAAATGGACGATGCGGAAGGGTGAACCGTCCGACGTGAAGCGGAGGTTGCTTCCGCGAAGTCCATTTATTTCTGATAATGGACGCATCAAAGGGCATTATCCCATTTATACCATGGTCACTTTAGTTTTAGAGCTAAAATTGTTAGTTTTTTTTAGCTGTTTATCGCAACGCTGTGGAATGTTGATAAGTTAATTGTTGATAATGCTGCCTTGGTTAGCGTTTGAGCCAGCACAGTGATTTAGAACTGTCATCAGGCAATTCGAACGGAACGTCTATTTATAGGTGTAGTATATCACTTTTTCAACGACACCCTTTTCAACTTAGACCATGGTATAAGAAGTGTTTATTATTTTCCTGATGTTGACACAGCATGTCTACTTCTTTAACCAATCGTTTATTTAGCATTGCAGAGGTTTCAAACAACGTTTATTTAGCATTGCAGAGGTTTCAAACAACGTTTATTTAGCATTGCAGACCAATCATTTATTTAGCATTGCAGAGGTTTCAAACAACGTTTATTTAGCATTGCAGAGATTTCAAACAACGTTGTGGCTCTCCAAAGTTAAGTCTGTAACCTCTGAAAACTTTGGTAGCAGCATTTGCTTCTTCTGTAGTTGAGCGAAGTTATTGCTGCTCGTGGAGGGTACATGTTAAATAGATGAGGTGATTAAACATGTTTTCATTGGTCATTTAGATACTCCGCACTAACTGTAGAAGAGGACAAGGTGAACATTCTATTCATAGTAAAAAGTTAAAATGGAGTCAAAGTCGAAGTGGAGATTGTTTTAGGTTGTTTTCATCGCACAGCAACGATACACACATCACACAGAAACCACAGACACATCACACACTTCTTATGGATATTACAAGAATGTTAAGATGTCTGTTTTAGATTCACCTACCTGCAATCTCAGAATAGGTCCTGCACACACGCACACACACACACACACACACCAGGTAGAGAAAGGAAAGTTGACAATATCTCAAATTCAAATAAATATTACGTTTCATTTATATATAGTGTGTGTGTGTGTGTGTGTGTGTATATATATATTCACCCAGAATGCCCAGGTGTGTGTCCTGCGCTGTGATTGGTTGGCGGGTGGTGTAGGAGGCGTCGGTGTACTGACGGAACACCACCTTCTTATAGCGCGAGCCGATTAGTCCACCCCCCCTCTGCACAAACACACTGCCATAACTAATACACACACACACACAAAACATATACACACACACACACACACACACAACACACACACATGCACGCACACACAACACACACACACACAAACACAACATACACACACACACACACAACACACACACATG
>NW_027468598.1:40166160-40176160 GCF_046254945.1 Alosa pseudoharengus | reverse complement strand
ACCTACGAGTGGGCGTGTGCGCCAGCGCTGCAGGTCAGCCTTTCTGCATACACACCTGGCTTTAAAGTTCACCATCCTTGTAGCATACCTATCTGCCAAGGCCTGAAGGGGACGGGGAGAATATTTACTTCTGCTACACTGGCAGAGAACTCATGTGAAACAGACTGTGGGGAGGTGGAAGGGGTTTGAATGCTGTCCGGCAGTATTATGAGTGGAACGTCTTAAGGGGGCCCTCTTCCCCATACAGCCTGATCTTATAGTGTGTGCCAATTCTATCAAGACACTCCACAATTTCATACTTGGTAGACACCCATGTATCCTGGATTTTGTGGCGACCATGAAAATGGTTCTTGCAAAAGAGTTTACATGTACATTATATTTAGCAGACACTTCTTGACCAAAGTCACTTACATACTGTATGTCAGCTATATTACAAGGGATCACATTGTCCCCGGAGCAACTTGGGGTTAAGTGCCTTGCTCAAGGGCATAACAGTGAAAGCCAGGAATTGAACCGACAACTTTCAGGCTACTGCACGCTAGCCCAGCTCCTTAACCACTACACTACCACTGCCCACTTGAAAGACTAGAGTGCCAGGTGGTAATATGGGTACAGTGTCAGGACCGCACACTGCAATCTCCCAGAAGAACTACATTTATTGAGTTAAAAACATAACTGATGATGACCCTGGTGGGTCGAAACGTTGCATTATGTGTTATGATTGCAGTGTGCGGACAACTACTCTTCTTTCCTTGATAAGCTTTTTTGTCCTGCACCTGGCCTCAGTGAGGTGGGATGTGCATACAACCACTTTGAAGAGGACTACAGTGTTAGGACCACCATGTCTAAGATATGCCGCAGCCTCTTCTAAGTGTCTCCTAGCACTAGCATAGACAGAAGTCAGGTACTCTTGATGTTGCACCACCCAATCAGTCGGTGGACTGTCCCTGTGGTCACCTCCAGTATTTCCAAGTAGGTGGTCGACTGGTAACTGTGGCTTCTGACCGAACATCAGCTCATATGGGGAGTGTTGTGTGGACTGGTACACGGTGGTATTATAGGCTAACAGGAGCTGAGGGAGCAACTGGGGCCATTTACGCTTCTTTTCAGGGGGTAAGGTCCTGACCAAGTCATGAAGTGTCCTGTTGAAACGTTCACATTGACCATTCCCCTCGGGATGATAAGTGGTGGTTCTAGTCTTTGTTATGATGTAGGTGTCACACAGGTGCTTCAACAGCTCCCCCTCAAAGCTGCGCCCCTGATCAGAGTGGATTCTCCTTGGCACACCATACACATAGAACCATCTCTCAGTTAGAATCTTAGCTACGGTGGAAGCTCTCTGATCAGGGGTGGGAAAGGCCTGGGTAAACTTTGAGAAAACATTTGTGACTACCAGAACATTCTCTTATCCTATGCTTGCCCAATCCAAGAGAGTAAAGTCAATGGAGATTATCTACAAAGGCTTAGTGGCTAACATATTTCCCAAGAAGGATCTGGCTTGGGTTGTCTTACTTTAGCAAGCACAGTGCTCACACTCAGAACACCACTTTTGCACCTCATGCCGCATCTGGGGCCAGTAGCACCTCTGTCATATCAAATCTGTGGTCCTGTCCACCCCCAGATGGCCGTGGTTGTTGTGTAGGCTAGTGAGCACTTCGACTCGCAACACCTTTGGCAGTAAAAGCTGCAGCACTGGATCCCTAGAAGGAGGAGCCTGGATCGCTCGGTACAAGGTCCCATCCACTTCCTGTATCTGGGACCACTGCTTTGTCAACCCTTGCAGGACTTTCAGGTCTCTTTTGGTTCGACCAGGGATGGTGTCCACCATACAAGATTCTGTCATCCAAGAGTCTTGGATAGGTGCACTCGAGGCTTGCATGTTGGCTATGGCAAGCGGCAGGGGAACGTCCAGGCCGTGTGACACAGATCAGTGTACACGGTGAACGTGTTGCCCAGGAGATACTTGCCATTTTTTTCTGTGATTGCCCACTTGACTGCAAGGAGTTTGAGTTTCATGGCACTATAATTTGACATGTTCCTCTCACTTGGCCGCAAGCCCCGGCTAGCAAAGGCTATTGGTTGCTGTAACCCATCCTTCTCCTGTGACAGAACTGCCCCCAATTCTGCATGGCATGCTTCCGTCTCTAAGATAAAGGGATGACTGAAATCGGCATAACCTAGGACTGGTGCTTGAACAAGCCATTCTTTTAAGGCTCTGAATCCAGAAAAAGTTCTGAAGGCAAACCTGAACGTCACTACATTCAATGTTAACTATCCAATATTCAGATGTCTGTAATTGAAATGTATGCAAATTAGCGCATAATTAATGAGATATTGTTAAATTACATGCATAAACATATATTTTCAGAAAACTTGTAATGCAAAAAAGTTATTGCAAAAAAATATTGTCTCTACATAAATAATCAACTAGTACATTTTCATAAGAATATCAAAGAGTTAAATTTTTTACCCTATTCACCCATTCTATGTTGCCTATGGAGGCCAGTTTTAGGCCGCAAATGCTAATTAGCAGGTTTAAAACTAAAAAATCAGCTACGTAAATATGATATTCAGAATCAGCACCCAAAAATTAGGCAGAATACCCTCTTTACCAGTGTTTTCTCACATTTGACACCCAAGTGATAGTAGTCCCAGTCTTAATTATGCATTATATAAATGATGATGTCATCTAAGTGTGAAAATGGATCGTGAAAATTTGAAGACAAAAAAAATCTTGTTCCTTAGACTCTATACTAGCAAAATATGCAAAAAAATCAATTTTTACAAGAAAATCCAGCGGAATTACACAAGACACCGTACTAAAGATCTTACAAGAACATTTCGAAATGAATGGTAAGAGATTTTGCACTCAGCTGTAGCCTAGGCCTGCTAGTGGTGAGTCTGCTATAGCCTATTTACTTGTATTGTAGCCTATGCAACGCTATTCTATTAAACGCTGTGTGCTAGTCTATTAAACACTATAGGCTATGACCGCTATGGTCTTGCACTATTTTCCCCCATGATCATATTGCACTATTTTCCCCACATGATCATATTGCACTATTTTGTTTCAGTTATCCAAAAGGCTCGTCAGATGCTCTTTATTATATGGCAATTTTGGAAACAAAACTAATAAAAGTGAGGTGAGGTGAGGTGAGGTGAGGAGAGGAGAGGTGAGGTGAGGAGAGGTGAGGTGAGGTGCTCCCCCCCCCCCGTAAGTGCTCATGGCCCCCCCACCCGTTGCTCTCTGGCGACGACCCATGTCTGCGATAAATCACACACAAGCTACAATCATTCCAATTAAAGTGCTTTATTTTTAAACATCACAATATAGGCTCTCTATGGGCTAATGAAACAGCCTAACGAGGGCTTTCTTTCGCGCTATTGGAGCACGTATGACTACAGACATAACCTAAATTTAACGCGCCTCTGTCAACTTTCACATTTGATTTGAGTATTTCATATCCAATCTAAATCTTCAGCTAATGAACAATATAGCCTAAAGTGTGCTTTCTTTTGCGCGATTCAAGTGGCCTACCATCGGCACCTTTTCAACTCTGGTTTCGTGCTTGTCTGTGTGTGTGTGTGTGTGTTTGTGTGTGTGTGTGCACGTATATCGGTGTGTGTGCGTGTGTGTGTGTGTATACGTGCGCACCAGGGATGGAAATTAACCACCCGCCCCCCGCCAAATGCGGGTAGTTTTGTGCGCTGGCGGGTGAATTTGGTCAATTTACCAGCCACTGTGGCGGGTAGAGCTAGCGTACCACAAATAGTCAGATCCGGTCTAATTTTCACACTTATTGACGGTTAAAAATAAGAAAGTGTCTGTAGGGATCATGTAGCCTAACGTTACCAGCCTATAAGGGTAAATCGCGCTGATTTGAAGTTCTACAACTCGTAGTGAGCCGCCACCGCAGCATAGCCTATAGGCACTGGTGCAACGCTTCACTTTCACTTCACTACCATTAAGAAACTGTCACTATGCTCTCATGTGCCACTGCTAGATTATTTCAGGATGACTGCATAGACATAAATCTAGTGAGATCTGTGGATCTGCGTTATATCTTCACAGGCTAATATTCTCACGTAAATAGTTCTCTTTTGAATTGGCCCGTAGGCCTAGGTATTTTAATCCGGCCCGCGACATGCTGCTATTTAGACCTATGAGGCAGACAGACGGACATCTCCACACCCATTCGTCGTGATGGAATATCTCACAAACTTTTCATTCAAAGAAATTACAAACCGTATCAGAATAAACAGCAGAACTTACCGAACGCAAAGGTGTAAAGCATTCCCTTATACAAGTTATAGCCGTTCCCGAGTAATCCGGTTTTGAAATTGAAGCAAATGTCTACACGGTCTCCAACGTTGGGCTTTTGTCATATATGATAAGGCCAAATACAAAAAATTTTTTAATAATATCGCCTAGATAACTGTACAACCAGAGTTTTTCCAATGTAGTTTCACAAAATGCTAAGCAGCATGCATATTACGTTTCTTAAAGCTGAGCTGTGCTTAAATTGTTCAGTGCATGATTTCATTACGGGCCAAATAGAAAATAAATGCTAAATGTTAAATATAGCCTTGATACCTGTAAATATTTAAATCAGATGATGTACACTATAGTTAGATCAAGTTGGAGAGTTGGATTATAGGATGCTCCAGAACTCACACAAACGGAGTCTTAAAGGAGCCACACCACTTTTATGACAAGACACTATAGCATATGAATGTGGTTCTGTTGACCTTTAGTTTTGTTGCTACTGTGCTTGGAGGACAGGTTTAGGGCAAAACTCAGCATATTTTAGTCATATTGCAATAATGCCGATTACAGTAATCATTTTGGGTAGCCTACTATAATCATGATATCACATTTTCATGCCGTTTCTCTAGTGGCTGGTAAAAAAGTTGAGTGGCTGGTAGATTTTGGAATCCACCAGCCACAGTGGCAGGTAGAAAAAATATTTAATTTCCATCCCTGGTGCGCACGTGTGTGTGTGTGTGTGTGTGCGTGCGTGCGTGTGGGCGTGTGTGTGCGCACGTATGTCGGTGTGTGTGCGTGTGTGTGCGTGTGTGTGTGTGCGCGTGTGTGTACATGTGTGTGTGTGTGTGTGTGTGTGTGTGTGTGTGTGTGTGTATACGTGGGCACGTGTGTGTGCGTGCGTGTGGGCACGTATGTCGGTGTGTGTGTGTGTGTGTGCGTGTGTGTGTGTGCGCGTGTGTGTACGTGTGTGTGTGTGTGTGTGTGTGTGCGTGTGTGTGTGTGTGTGTGTGCGCGTGTGTGTACATGTGTGTGTGTGTGTGTGTGTATACGTGGGCACGTGTGTGTGTGCGTGTGTGTGTGCATGTACCTGCTTGCTCTCCTGGTCCAGCTCTCCTTTCCTGCAGATCTTGAGTGGCCCCACCAGTCCAGAGTTGGTGTCCTTCACGGGGTCGTGGGCGGAGTAATACAGGTATGATTGACAGGGGGGATCAGAGGGGGAGGGCCCTTCCAGCACTCTCCACCGATAGGTGAATCGCTCTCCTGGAGCGATGGCAGCTCCGTGCCTACTCACACCTGCAGAATCCAAACACAGACACAGAGACGTCAGGTCTGTGGGGGTATTAACGTGTCTGTGGGGGTATTAACAGGTCTGTGGGGGTATTAACAGGTCTGCGGGGGTATTAACAGGGGGTATTAAAGGAAAATTCAAAACTTTTCAAAACTGTGCAACTCACCGAGTGGTTAGTGGAGTTCGTTGACTATTAAAAGCAAATATATCGGCGCAATGTATGATTCGTATTTGAACCTGAAGCATAGACGGTGGCGCAGTAATATCAGAGTCTTCCAACAGAAATCAATGGGATTTTACAAAATGCCAAATAAAAGACGACAGAAACTGTATTTCGCTACGCTACTTGTTTTGGAACATCAACGAACACCACTAACCACTCGGTGAGTTGCACAGTTTTGAAAACGAACGTTAAGGGTTGTTTTAGGACATGTTTGAGTAGCCTACTACAGTATGCCCATTGCCAGCCACCCTGAGAAGTGAAAAGGCGATTCAAAACGAGTCAGAAAAGTCGAGACAGGACCAATCGTCAAAATTTCGGTGTCCACCACTCTAGTTCATCCAAAACAAACCAGAAAGGGGCCTTAAAGTGCTAAAAACCGGAATTTTCCTTTAACAGGTCTGAGGGGGTATTAACAGGTCTGTGGTAATGCGGTTACCTTCCCAGCCCTATTGACAGGTCTGTGGGGGTATGAACAGGTCTGTGGGGGTATGAACAGGTCTGCAGGGGTATTAACAGGGGGTATTAACAGGTCTGTGGGGGTATTAACAGGTCTGTGGTAATGCAGTTACCTTCCCAGCCCTATTGACAGGTCTGTGGGGGTATGAACAGGTCTGCAGGGGTATTAACAGGGGGTATTAACAGGTCTGTGGGGGTATGAACAGGTCTGTGGGGGTATTAACAGGGGGTATGAACAGGTCTGTGGGGGTATGAACAGGTCTGCAGGGGTATTAACAGGTCTGTGGGGGTATGAACAGGGGGTATGAACAGGACTGTGGGGGTATGAACAGGTCCGCTGGGGTATTAACAGGTCTGTGGTAATGCGGTCACCTTCCCAGCCCTATTGACAGGTCTGTGGGGGTATGAATAGGTCTGCGGGGTGGGGGTATTAACAGGTCTGTGGGGGTATGTCAGGTCTGTGGGGGTATGAACAGGTCTGTGGGGTGGGTGTATTAACAGGTCTGTGGGGGTAAGGTGCTTCTGATTACGTAAGGGATAATGGTTCTGATTATATAAATATTTAGATATCCAGGGCCTCCTGCAGGAAATGTGTTAGTTAAGGTGGTTCTGATTATGTAAGGGATAATGTATAGAACGCTGGTCATTATGGGGAAAATAAGTCCCGACAGGGCGAACCGGACCCCGACGCGCCAGCGGAGGGGTCTTGTTTCGCCCTGAAGGGACTTATTTTACACACGCTGAACTTGAATCAAACATTCTTTAGAACACAGCTGATCAACCGTCTGCTTTCACTTTTGAATGAAGTTCGAAGCACAAACTCCGTTGCCATTGACAGCGGTCATTCTTGTTTTCAGAGGTCCTTTCCCAAGAAATAATGACCGCTAGAACTTTCGGAAATCCCATTCAAGTCAATGGAGCATTCTACTTGCATTGTGAAGAGCCGTATAATAAATATAAATATTTAGATATACGCATGACAGCATAGGTGCTGTTACTATTACATTCCACTCCAACAGCTCCACCTGTTTTTTTTCTGTCTGTGCTGCTTCAGCTGTTGGCAGCGCTGGTTGAAGCCTGGGAATATTGTAAACAGAGTAGGCTAGCCTAGTATAGTCTACCGGTTGGACTGTTAGACTATAGTAGTAGTACTATACTATATAGTAGTAGGCTAGCCTAGCATAATCTACCGGTTGGACTGTTCAGTAGTGGGCTAGCCTAGCACAGTCTACCGGTTGGACTGTTCAGCTTCCCCCAGGGACAGGCCCTTTTGAGTCTTGGAAAAGAGTCACTAGAATGAATAGTAGCCTATAGTTACACTCGCCCCGCATGAGTAGTCGATATTGACAAGCTGTAATATTATAGCGTGCTAACCTCCACAAACCAACATTATTCTTCAGTTAGCGTAGGGCTTGCGCATAACTTAATTGAAGAGTTTGGTCTCCACAATTGCTTATCACAACCTATCGTGGTAACGTTAACTACCTTAACATCAGTGGGAGGTCTTGGACTGGGAGGTCTTGAACTGAGAGGTCTTGGCTGGACTTACATTGGACTGTGAATCGTGTGCACGTCTCTGTTTGTGGCTTCCTGAAGCCCGACTGCTGCTGATGCAGAGCTGCCCCTTCAATGTTTGAGAAATCCCTCAGGGCTTGATTACACTGGTGGCCATTAGAAATCCCTCAGGGCTTGATTACACTGGTGGCCTCCGTGGGAGCTAATACCGACCCGTTGCTGAGCGGTCATGCTAGCTAGCTGCCTTAACAAGCGTCTGACTGGCGTCGATCGGGGTGTGAATGTTTCTACGCTGACGATTGGCTGGAGAACAGCTGACCCGTACCTCCGGAGCTCCAGCCTGCCTGAGAAACGTTCAAGAGCTCCTGACTTGCAATGGCCTGTTCAAGAACACAATGATGCTCAAGATGTTAAATACCAGAAATGTGCAATGCCAATGATTTGTTTTTTGTTTACTTTATTTTATTGTTTGTGAAATTGTTTATGTTTTGGTGTCACGAACAAGTACTGGCGACTACACAAGCAAACATTAGCTCAGATTTTGAATTATATCCAATCTTTTGTCAAGCAGGCATTATCTTTTGAACGCTAATGATAACAGATAGATACTTTATTGATCCCCGAGGGGAAATTCAGGAATGATAACTAGTCTAAGTAAGGGATAATGTATAGAACGCCAGTCATTATCGGAAAATAATTCCCGACTTTTGCTGAGAAACAAATAGTTCACAACACGCTGAACTTGAATCAAACATTCTGTAGAACACAGCTGATCAACCGTCTGCTTTCACTTTTGAATAAAATTCCAATGCAAGAAGTGACCAGACTAATTGCAGACTAGTGATATGAAAGACGTGAAATAGAAGCACAAAACCCATTTTCCTTGACAGCGGTCTGTTATACTTAGCAACGGTCTGTTATCGAGAAAGAGCAGACCACCGGACGTTGGGAAGGCCCATTCAAGTGAACGGAGCATTCTGCAGCATTATGAAGAGCCGTGTAATAATCTGTGTTATTAGCCTAGAAATCTAGATGCACCCTAGCGGCAGCAAATGTAATTTGCAGCCAGGGTAGTCTAGCAACTCTCCGTTGGTTTGCGAGCTGGAAAAATTAAACTTTGATCAGGCCAATCACATCATGTGGGCGGGCTTAACATAATGATGGCAGGATTGCGATGGTTCTGTGTGAATTCCCTGCTACTTGAAAACAAAGAAGATGGATGCTGCTGCTGGCGAACAGCGCGACACGAATTAAGCTTTTTTTTTTAATTGGATCAACTAGCCAACTAGCTCTGCTGGTGGGAAAATGCATTGGACTCATGAGTTGTGGCGCTATCCTATTGCGTGCAGAGGGAATTTGAAAGACAACCGTTTATCCCGCCCCTCGGATTGAGCACTGCCAAAGGTGAGTTTCCAGACCCTACATCTTAATGTGGGTCAGGCTCTTCAGGCTACTGTGTTATGATTCTGTGTTATGATTCTGAGTTATGATTCTGTGTTATGATTCTGAGTTATATTCTGAGTTATGATTCTGATTCTGAGTTATGATTCTGAGTTATGATTCTGATTCTGAGTTATGATCAGGCTTGGAATTTCAACATTCTGGGGGCAAGGCCACTTGGCCTTCAGTTGGGCATATTTGGTGGAGGGCACAAAGGCCACATGTCAGGGCACTAAGGCCAACGTTAACTATACGGTAGTAGGCTATAAAAATGATAAAAGTTGTATTTAGCCTATTCACTGCAGTAGACCTGCATCACTGTATGAAACATTACAAAAACATGAAACATGGCACATTACATATAACTGTAAATCATCTGATCATCTAATATTTACAGATATCTAGGCTATATTTAACATTTATTTGATATTTGGCCTGTTATGAAATCATGTATTGAACAATTTAAAGGAACCGTATGTAAGAAATGTATTTCAATTAATCATAAAATGGCCCTGATATGTCACTAGACATTAAGAAATCATTGGTAATTTCAAATACTTATATCACTGACAAAAGTAAAGTTGCAGCCCTCAACTGATGTTGATGTTGTCATGTTGTGTTTTGGCCTGATGCACCACCCTCCACCTATCTTCTAATCACGAAGTCAGTAGTGTTTCGGCATCCGGGTTGCCAGATCTGCCAGTCAGAGGGGAGGGGGAGGGGATACAACACTCTACAGTAATTTAAAAGTGATTGTAGTACCAGTTTTGGCCACAATCTTACATACGGTTCCTTTAAGCACAGCTCAGCT
>NW_027468598.1:40001160-40158660 GCF_046254945.1 Alosa pseudoharengus | reverse complement strand
AAACCCTACACAGACTTCACTACAGACTTTAGCAGACTGGTTTAGAAATAATTTAATAGCCAGAAATATGCCTGCCCTGCCCTAATAAAGAAATATTTGGTTAACTGCGAGTGAATCCCGTTTGCAGCCGTAGAAGAAACGCAGGACAAATTAAACATTCTGGTTTTCTCCGAGTGCAACGATGATAGACAGACATCATTTGGACAAAATATAGAGCATATTAACCTCCGTTGCTCAGCCAAATGCCTTCCTGTTACGTCCTGTTATCACGGAGTTACAGGCGATAAACGATTTTTTAAGGTCACAAGTTTACTTCATTAGCGGTTTATTTTTTTGACTATTAAAGAGTGTTTTTCATTTAAAGGTTTGACTTCATGCTTATTCAGTAGAGCATTTAGTGCTCTTCCCAATCCCAGAAGTTCACATTGCATGTTTGTTTGTAATGGATGCAACCGCGAGATAGGCTACGCGTTGGACGGCAATGAGTTGTGAACGGACATGAACCAAGACATATAGCCCAGCAGCAATCTAGGGACTGTTAGTTATTTATTGAAGGGGCCACCGGAGGAATTTTGAGTGCTTCAGTCAAAAGTTGCATGACCCTCCCTTGCCTGCTAGAAATTGTTCAATGACCCTCCGACAGAATTGTTAAAAAAGACATGACCCTCCCCTTGCCAATTGTCGCATGTCTTCCGCCCACGCTGCTTTGCGCCACAGCCACACACTGTGATAACGTTCTAAATCAATCTTTCGTGAGCTTGCATGCTACCAGTCCTTCCTTTTCAAATGTGTTGCGCCTGTTTGCATAATTTCACAAATAATCATATGTGATTAATAATATGACAAATAATCCCTGTGCATGGGGACCGAAACAATGCATGCCAACTTTTTCCCTGTTTATCACGTATTTTAACTTTCCCCGCTGTCTTGCCGTAGAATAGGCTATCCCAGATTTTAATATTCTCATAACAACCCTGCCAGCGGGCCTGTCTCTGTGTTGCCCTGTTGCTACCCCTTGCCCTTTCAACGAAACAGATGTCTTCAAATCATCGTTTTCCTTACTTGAATGTCATAAACATACAACTTTATGCAGCAGAATTACGCATAGGCTACTTGGAACACATTTGAAAAAGGACAGAATCATCGTAACACCCCCAATTATCACCACTTTTGTTCAGAAATTCTAAAACAACTATGTTTTTTAACACTTCAAAATAACATTTGCTAAATTAACCTTACATTTTTCAGTAGCCATAGGTGTGTAGATCTGAACAAAATCTGGTTTGGTTCTTAACGGCACATGGACGGTTAGACCGAGAATTCTTGTCGTGAAATTAAAATTCCACTGAGCTCCAAGCGGTTGTGTACACGCAGCCTTATAACACTGTTTACAGCTCTTTGAGTCACGGTAAAATGTCATTTTTGGTACATAGCTAATTTAGATACACCTATGGTGTGGGTGGTTGCGTCTCTTTAGGAGTCCGCTGTCTTGGTTTGTATAGAAATGGATATAAGTGACACGTACACGCAAGACGGTGGAAATACGGGACCGACGGTAATAGGGGGAGTTCCGATATGTTGCTAGTGACAAAATATTAACTTTCAGTGTTTTACGATGTCTTTGTCATGGAGAAGTGTTTTTCCCCATGCATTTATTCTAGGCTACTGTCAGTGACTGCCGTGAGAGAAGCGGGTTCTGTGTTTCGTTCATGTCAGTGACTGACGCGAGAGAAGCGGTGTCTGTGTTGTGTTGCATTGCGTTGCGTTAATTTATTTTCATTGGGCATACCGTGCCGTGCCGTCCACAGCTCTTCAGTTCTGACAAAGCCAAAATTACTCCTTTTGAAACAATAAGTGCAGGAAGCACGTTTGTATGGTTATATTGCTTGACGGGGGGGATCCCAAGCAGCTTTCAGCCATAAGGCTACTTTGAGAACATTTCAATTCACCCGACACTAATATTCAAAATGTTGAAAACTATTTCGGCATAGCCTATAAAGCAGTTTAATTAAATGGAATGTTAGTTGTAAACAAACGAGCTACTTGGTGAGGCTTGGCCTCACAGATGCGCTCGTGCCTTAGATCAGGGGTCCCCAACCTTTTACGTACCATGGACCGGTTTGATTCCCATTTTTTTTCCACGGACCGTGGGGGGGGGGGGGGGGTGGGGGTTCGGAAGTTCCATGTTCCATATGTGTTGTGCATGCATTACTTGAAAAGAACTAGCTCCAGTTATGTATGAACAGTGAAGGTAACGAACTCTTAAAAACGTGAAAAACGTGAACTTGAAGAAGTGAAAATTGAACAATATGAACTATGAAAATTGAACAACTTGAAGCTACATCTATCAAGTGTGAACATGCTTAACAAAATATGGGAACAAAACATGGGAACTTAACGTGCATTACGAATATAATCAGTGGGAGCCCTGTGCTTGTTTCCCTGCAACAAGACAGTGACACCCTCAGTGTGTTAGAAATGTCCAGTCGATTGCGCAATTTGGTTTTAGTTGCAGTCATTGCAGAAAACCCGGCCTCGCATAGATACGTGGTGGGAAATGGTAGCAACGTTTTCAGCGCTTTTACGGCTATCTCGGGATATTCTGCTTTGGTTTTGATCCAAAAACCCGCCAGAGAGGTTTCCTCATACACACTCTTAAGACCACCGTCATTTGCAATTTCGACAATTATTGACAAATGGGTTGCGGACCCACTCATTGGTTTGCCGTGGATCTTTGGAGGATGGGAAGTAGCCTAACGCTCAAACTCATTTGAAAGCGCAACAAGGTGATCGCGCACCAGCTGCAAGAGAAAGGGCCCTGCCTCAGTCTCTCCCAAAACCCCCACTACTGTTTGGAACATATCAAATACACCCCGTCCCCATTCGTCCCCACAAATCAAGCTTGGCTTTAAATGCAGCGACTTTATCTGCCAGTTTAAAGACAGTCGTCATTCTCCCCTGGAGTGACAGGTTGAGGTCATTAAGCAACCCGAATATGCCACATAGGTAAGCGAGTTTTGACCCCCAGTCCTCATCACTAAAATGTGCAGCTAACGGTGACTTTTTTTCTGTAAGAAATCTCTGCAGCGGCTCTCGCAACTTAAACACCCTGGCCAGTGTCTGCTAAAGATGCTTGTTTTTTGTTGCTCATTCTAGCAGTTTAGCTAACTTCGTGTGACACTACCGTTCGCCAAGAACTGATCAAGTGAAGTGAGCTGACCTGAGGCTGCGCAGCGCTGAAGGCAATATGTAAAGTGTTGAAGGCGGGACAGACGTAAGAAAATAGACCTTGCAAAATGCAAACATGCGTGCAATCAAACAACTGCATATAGGTCTATGCCATGTAAAAACGTGACATTATTGCGAATTAAATTGAGTTTAGTTTGCATGCATTTTTTTAAAACTCATGTCGTAGGCTACGGCCCGGTTAGGAATGTACGGGCCGCGGCCCAGTGGTTGGGGACCGCTGCCTTAGATGGCAGGAAAAATCTTCAGCCTAGGGGGAAGGGGGGTCATCAGACATTTGTGACCAGTTAATCCGGCCCTGCCCCCCAACAAATCACACCTTCCCCCCTCTGACAGCTTAAAAGAACTCACAGACCTATTCACAAACCTGCGGCATTTTGCCGTGTTTTGAAATCCTATGCAGCTTTCAATAGTGAGGAAGCAATTTTGCATTGTAGGCATAACTAACATGCAATAACGCCACCAACAACAACCAAAACTAGGCTAATCATTGTCAAAATGTAAATTAAATATTGTGCATCAAATTAAAATGTTCTCTTTTGCAAACGTAGGCATAGTAACAGAATAATGTAATAATGTTACAAAGATACTACATCAATCCGTATGTTTCATTAGGCTACTAGGCTATTTGTTTTGCCTTATTATTGATTCATTTAGGCTAGGCCTTTTTATTCAGGGGCCGTATTCACAAAGAATTTTAAGGCTAAAAGTAGCTCCTAACTGGCGAATTTAGGAGCCACTCCTAAATATAATGGGCGTGTCACTCCTAACTTTTTCACAAAAAGTAATTCACGAAGCATTTTAAACCTAAAAGTAGCACCTAAAAGTCTGGGACAGCTTAAAAGAATTCGAGAGGACTCCTAACTCACTAAGACCTATTCATAAACAGCTTTTTGTGGCATTTTACGCTGCGATGTTTTGAAATGCGCTATGCGGCAACAGGAGCTTCCAATCGCGAGGGAACAATTTTGCATTCATAAAAGGAATGCAATAACGCCACCAACAACAACCAAAACTACTCATTGTTAACATGTAAATTAAATGTAACATTTCATTGTGAATCAAATTAAAATGTTCTCTTTGCAAACGTAGCCTAGGCATATGGTGACAGATTAATTTAATAATGTTGCAAAGGTACTGCATCAATCCATAGGCCTATGTTTCATTAGGCTACTAGGCTATTTGTTTTGCCTTACTCTTTATTCATTTAGGCTAGGCCTTTTTATTCAGTTATTAATCATCTTCCGTCCTTCTCACTACTTGTGTAGCGCACGCATTCTCCGACCTGTTACCTGTCACTCATCATCGGAAGGGAGGTGTTTGGAATCATTCCCGCGTTGCAATCGTCAGCCAATCAAGGTGGTCACTTCAGTCAAGCTCGTGCATGAGTAATGACGTCATCTATAGCAACGAAGACTCACTCCTAGTTTAGGAGTTGTCTGAAAGGCTTTGTGAATAACTTTTAAGAGAAAACTCCAAGCTAAAATCTTTTAGTGCGATTTAAGAGTAGCCTACTCCTAGTGGTAAGATAAAAGCTTTTCTGAATAGCCTATGGCCCCAGTTATTCATCATCTTCCGTCCTTGTGTAGCGCACGCATTCTGAGACCTGTCACCTGTCACTCATTATCGTAATGGAGGTGTTTGGAATCATGCCCGCGTTACAATCATCAGCCAATCAGCCAATCAAGGTGGTCACGCTTGCCCATTTACACAAATTAATGGTCGAATATTACTGATGATCATTGTTATTTAAGAACATGCAGTGTGCGTAGGGCACCAAAAACATCTTGCTAAAAGCATCATACCGCACATTGTGGCGGGTCTGTTATTTACTGTAGGCTGCGCAAACCACAGGGCAAGCCTGCATTCGAGGCCTTCTGTTGAAGAATTTTATATAAAGCCTGCGCTAACAGTAATCCTCCTGCCCCTGATAGGCCTACCACAGCTGTGGATATGTGTGGAATGTTCAAGTAATAACACAATCCAATGTGTGTCTCAATTGTCCCCCGCTGACCACCTCACACATTTCTCTAGATTTTGCAACGAATTTACATGACACATTGCCATAAAATATGCCAGTTTTAGGACACAGAATAATGTTTGTAATGATACCAGTTAGGCCTACGTTTAACAGTAACAAGTGTAATGAGCTATTCATTGTCGAAGGTGCATGGTCAAGTGAAATTCTTACTTTGGAAAACAAACATTTGCCGATATCATCGCCGATCATCAGAATATTGCTCTTGACTGCAGGTAACTTGTTAAGCCAGTGGTTCTCAAACTTTTATTTAATTCCCCACTTTGATCAAGGGGCATGACTGATGATAGTGGAGATAACGTGTTATCCCGAGGCCTTTGCCAGTCAGCATCTCCGACGGTAGTCTACCCTATTAAAAATACTAGATGTACTGCATAGCGGTACAAAATATGACCGCCGCTCAGTCCTGTACATCCGTTCCGCGAAAATAAATCACACCTCAATTTGTCTCCATATTTTACTCCATCCCCCACTCTTGAAACTTTTGTGTATGCTTGTTTGGCATGCCTGAGTGTGTGTGTGCGGCTGCACAGAAAGTAGCCTACTGGTGCTGAAAAGGTGAATAGATTGTAGAATAGCCAAAGAAGATGTAGCATTGTTATAAAAGCTTTAAAATCTCTAAACAATCACAAATAGGGCAGTTCATCACAGTTCATCCATTGCAACTGGATTGATGAAAGGTCACTTACACCTGTAGGCTACATTGTATTTGGGAAAAGCAAAAGGTATCAGCATAATTTTATTTATTTATAAATAAACAAAAACATCTGTCAGTTCCATGCCTTTTTCAACAGCTATCAAAAACAAAGGTCATTTTTGGATGGATGGATTTTTTGTGAATGTTTCTTCTTCTACATAAGATTTTAGTCATCTTTAGTTCATGTAATACTTTATTGTCAATGCACAAATTTAAGACAGTAGTCTGAAACGTTATTGTTAATGCACAAATTAAGTAACAGTAGTCTGAAACGAAATGCTGTTTTACATCTAACCAGTGGTGCAACTAACTGACATGTCCAAATGGGCCTTGATGAAATGCGTCGCTAGACTGTTCATACACATTTTAACGGGCCAAAGTTGAAGAGCTGTTGTCCGTTATTGTTCGTGCAAATATAGGCTGATTCATGTTCCCTTGCATTGTGTAACTGAGGTCCATGGCTAGTCTGGCTTTCACCAGACCAAGCGCAATCTTTTAAGAAATCAAAAAATAAATAGCGGGCAGATCAGGCTGGGTTTACCCAGCCAAGTCCATAGGCACCCGATATTGTTTAATTTTCCGATTGAGATATCCACACTCTGGCTATTCTAAATGCAAAAATGCATCAGGGAGTTATGACAAAACTGTAACTAACAAACTAGATCCTAATAGAAAGCTGTTAGCTTCCCTAAGCTACAGGTAGGCTTATAAGGTAGGCCTATTTACACCATAAATTGTCAATAGGCTATGCTGGCGACACAAATAAAATCTCCTTTGGAAACCAATGGCTTACGCCTTACAGTATCAAGCAGACTTAAACTGCCATATCGTGGCGAAAAGTTGTAATAAAATTCATGCAGCTCCATGAGTCAAGGAAAGCGCGAATGAAGTAGCCACTTCTAAATGGGACCCACTACACAGTAGCTTAAGCTAAGGTGTGTTGCTAAATCAGCCATAATGATTGTTTGGATACTTCACACACACGTTCTCTTTAATTACACAGACTACAACTACCAAACGAGAATCAAAGCACATCGATTCCCCTCTCACACCCTGCACGCACTTAAAACAAAATAAACAGGCGTCTCAGTCTCACGCATGTATAGGCAAAACTGTATCAGACCGGTGTAACGTTGGTAAATCTTCCATTGCACAGAATGATTTTTGTAGCACGTGCAACAAATGACAGTCGAAAGATACAATTACAGTGCTGCTATCAATTTGCTTGGTATAACCGCATAGTTTTCTAAATGCAATCAATCAAATTGGCCTCAACCAACGCTAACGGTAACATTACCTATAGGTCCTTATTGATATTATAAGATTAACGTACCTGCAGTAAAAACCAAGCATGTCCGATAAACATCCTCAGATTTATTTCGGCTTCAAGAAGAAATGGGAATTACATTTCATGTGAACATTGTCCTATCCTTATTAGACGTTCTCTGCGGTAAACAGTCCTTGTAGGAGGCGTCCATTTTTTTCCAACTTCCAACAAAATTACGTCTCACTGCAGCGATGCGCCATCTAGTGGACAAACGACTTATTGCCAATACTGGAAATGCAGTCATGATGATGATGATGAATATTTATTTTGGCTTTTCTTTTAATCCTACTGAATTTGTAATTATGTATCGGCCGTTCTAATACCGATAGTATGTGGGTGCCTGTGTGTGTGTGCATGTGTATATGTGTGCACCGCCATCTACAGGCCAATGAGTGTACAGTCACTAAATGTACACATAACCTAATTTTTTTAGGACCCCCCCATGGATGAAATTCTACGAAACTTGGCATACCCCCAGAGAATGCCAGGTCAATCATACACATAAAATTTGGTGCAGTTCTGAACATCTTAACTGAAGATAGGGGCGATTAAAGCAGAATAATGTTGCATTTTCATTTTTTACCGGGGGGGGGGGGTGCAAATCACAAATGAGTGATTATGGGCCAGGTTGATGTGGGCCCTTGAGACCAACATACCATAAAAGATTCTTCATCCTCAGTGCCACGGTTCAGGTAGTTATTTAGGAAAAACTGCTTTTTTTGCGGTTCGGGGGGCCCAGCACGGGGGGGGAGTGGCCCCCGGGGACGAAACAAAATTTTTCCGTAAAAGTCTAGTGGGGCTACATACCCACCAAATTCCATGTGCCCCGGTGGTTCGGTGTCCCGGGTATCGTTGACCAAAAATTCAGGAAGTAGATGACGGGAAAAAAAAAAAAAAAAAAAAAAAACTTTGACAATCCCTATATGACCGCTTCGCTAGCTTCGCTAGCGGCGGTCATAATAAGTTTTCGATGTCCCAAACGGAGAGACATAGGCTACTTTATTGTTTTTAACGATCTCTATGCTACTCACAAAAATGTAGGCATGGGGACATGATGAAGTAGGCTATCCAACTGTCGTGTGTTAAATTATTGTGATTACGAGCCAGTGGTTTTCAAACATGCGTGACTCGGACATCTAACTAAATGCAACAGGCTCATATCGTCCTCGCATTCGCAAAATGAGGACCAGTGTTTTGTCAAATTGCAAATAGCTATCCGTTTTAACGAATTTTTATGATAGTATGCTTTTTGTATAGGCTACTATCTTAATCTTGGAATATCGGGAGGGAAGTGGCGCGTCTGCAGTCAGCCAAATATGAATGTAATTCTGCGGCATAAAGCAGATGTATTTGTTTATTGTACAGAAAAATTAAAAGTGACATGTCAAGCAGTCAATTGACTACCGTAAAACTCCAAATAATAGCCCGGGCTTTTATTTTCCCAAATCGCCAAAATGCACAGGCTAGTATTAGAGACAGGCGTCTATATGAGACAGGCCTTTAATTCCCTTTACACAAAACTTTTCCTCTGCAAAGATGGAAAATATTATCGAATTAATTATTTCATCTTATGTCTACCTATATGACTAGGCTATCTGATGACAATTACGGATCATCATTAATTTAGTGTTGAGATTTTGTTCATTGTGAGATACAGTAAGATCCAAATAGCTGGATAGCCAGAACAGATGAAACACGTTTTAATTAAACGTAATCTACAAAGAGATCGTATCACACTGAAAGCTCATATTTTGTCACTAGCAAATAGCCTATATCGGTCCTTTGTCAAATACAGTTGCATTATCAGCCCTGACCAAAACTGTTCAGGAATTATAATGCAAAAGTGGAACGTGCTTAATGTTCCATTCTCCCTCCTTTTCGGCACAAATGAAACAGCATGAGAGAGCATGAACCATATTGTTTCTCCCGTTTTGTATTTGCCAAATTTGACAACAGTCTACATTCAAATCATAGCCTACTTCCAGGCTCGCAGGAACATATTTTTGACCAGGGGTGCTGAATAACAAAATAATCATGGATGTCCGACGATTTCTCCCCCAGCATATGATTCGAATTTAGACAGCTAAATACGCCATTTCACCGCCGTGTATGAGTAGGTCTAAGAGTGAGAAGTTTTATAATGCCCTGGGCAGCCACATTCCACTGCAACTATGCGCAGCACTTGCCACTCCGACTCATCAATAAAAACTGCGCGCACACAGCAGTCCCATAGAAGCGCACTTGACTTTACATCATTAACCTATTTCAGTAGGTTATATATAGCCAGAGAATGTCCGTAGACGGGCTCTGATACCTAGTCTAAGGTAAATTCCTTTTCTGACTTCTTTCTCTTTATCGCCATGACATTTAGAATAAAGAATAACGTTCGCGAACCGTTGTGGTTTTGTTGCCAGCATAAAAACAAGCTTACCATCGGCCTATCCGCAAATTTTAAACACAAGGGATGAATTGAACGATGACGAAGTCGGACATATAGGCATAGTTCATATTGGAAAAAAAGTTATACAATTTGGAACTCTAGCTTTTCCCCACCGCAGTCTTTTAATGCCATCTAATCATAACGTGCGCAGTCTGCGCCATACTTAAGCCCAAATCACATCGCAACGAGATGAGCAGCAACTTCATGCAACATTCTAAAACCTTGCAACTGTGACCAGACATGTGAATGCTTTGCGACGGCTTGTAACGACGTGCAACATCTAATTCACACTGCTGTAACCTCCTTTCTGTAACGGTTTCGTGTCATTGCGAATCTTTAAACAGACGATCTGACGGGAAGAATATTTAGAAGATTAAATACAGCCCGAAACTAAAAAAACAGACCAGGCCTCTACTGGAGACCGGCCTTTAACCCAAACCTGTAGCCACGCCAGGCGTTTAAAAGAGACAGGCGTCTCTTAGGGACTCGGCGATTATTTGAAGTTTTACGGTACATTGCAGTCAAGAAGTAGGGCAAATTAAGACACTGTTTTGATTTGCGTAGTTGCATTGCCCCCAACACTGACAATAACATAGCAGATTTCGATTTTCGCTACCACCGTGTAGTCAAGCCTTAAGCCATACCCAAGTAGCCTTAATCGAGGTAATGTTTAATTATGCATGATTTATTTTGTTATAGAATTCGTAGGCTAGGATTCCTCTCGGTAACAATTATGTTTGGTAGCCTCCTGCTTTTTCAGTGGGGGCGGCAGTCAGGCTACTGACAGAGCGATGTACAGTGGCAGAGCGACGCACAGTGGCTGAAAGTGGTACTAAAGCTTCACGCAGCTTCACGCCTCGTAATGCGCGAATGAAGTGGCCATTTGAAAGCGATGCCCACTGTAGCACACACACTCTCTCTCATATAAAGACACACTCTCACACTTACCCATAATGCCATAGCACACACACTCTCTCTCATATAAAGACACACTCTCACACTTACCCATAATGCCATAGCACACACACTCTCTCTCATATAAAGACACACTCTCACACTTACCCATAATGCCATAGCACACACACTCTCTCATATAAAGACACACTCCAACACTTACCCATAATGCCATAGCACACACACTCTCACACATATAAAGACACACTCTCACACTTACCCAGAATGCCATAGCACACACACTCTCTCTCATGTAAAGACACACTCCAACACTTACCCAGAAGGCCATAGCACACACACTCTCTTTCATATAAAAACACACTCTCACACTTACCCATAATGCCATAGCACACACTCTCTCTCTCATATAAAGACACACTCTCACACCTACCCAGAATGCCATAGCACACACACTCTCTCTCATGTAAAGACATACTCTCACACCTATCCAGAATGCCATAGCACACACACTTTCTCACATATAAAGACACACTCTCACACGTACCCAGAATGCCGAGTCTCTCTCTCTCATATAAAGACACACTCTCACACTTACCCAGAATGCCGAGGTGTGCTCTCACACTTACCCAGAATGCCGAGGTGTGCTCTCAGCGAGGTGTGCTCTCAGACTTACCCAGAATGCCGAGGTGTGTGTGGGAGTGGCTGGCGTGTCGTCTGGTAAACGTCTTATCAGTGTAGCGCACGTATCGAGCCTTCAGGTACCGCCCTCCCAGAGCCCCGCCCCCTTTTTCAAAGAACACCTCGGAATCACTGGAGAGAGAGAGAGAGAGAGTGTGTTAGTGCGTACCTTAGACTGGTTGAGGGGTGTCTGTGTGTGTGTGTGTGTGTGTGTGTGTGTGTGTGTGTGGGTATGTGTGTGTGTGTGTGTGTACCTGTCAGCTCGGTGATGAGAGGTTTGCCTGTGAACGTGTCAACTCCCAGCGGGCCGTAGTGTGTGTGTGTGTGTGTGTGTGTACCTATCGGGCTCGGTGAGAGGTTTGCCAGTGAACGTGTCGACTCCCAGCGGGCCATAGTGTGTATGTGTGTGTGTGTGTGTGTGTGTGTGTGTGTGTGTGCATGTGTGTGTACCTGTGAACGTGTCGACCCCCAGCGGGCCGTAGTGTGTGTGTGTGTGTGTGTGTGTGTACCTGTCGGGCTCGGTGAGAGGTTTGCCTGTGAACGTGTCGACTCCCAGCGGGCCGTAGTGTGTGTGTGTGTGTGTGTGTGTGTGTGTGTACCTGTCGGGCTCGGTGAGAGGTGTGTGTGTACCTGTCGGGCTCGGTGAGGTGTGTGTGTGTGTGTGTGTGTGTGTGTGTGTACCTGTCGGGCTCGGTGAGAGGTGTGTGTGTACCTGTCGGGCGAGGTGAGAGGTTTGCCAGTGAACGTGTCGACTCCCAGGGGGGCGTAGTCCCACTCCTGCTCCTCAGCTCTGATGTAATAATGCCGCTCCGTCCCACCCGTCTCCATGGAGATAGGGTCATCGGAGGAGCATGTGTTCACCTGGTAGAACGCCTGCAGGCCAGCTGTAACCAATCAGCATTCACTTCCTGTTACTGACACTATATACTCTTTTGATCCCGTGAGGGAAATTAGTAGAGATGTTGTAAAGGGGAGATAGCAGTTCTGTATATTAGTAGAGATGTTGTAAAGGGGAGATAGCAGTTCTGTATATTAGTAGAGATGTTGTAAAGGTGAGATAGCAGTTCTGTATATTAGTAGAGATGTTGTAAAGGGGAGATAGCAGTTCTGTATATTAGTAGAGATGATGTAAAGGGGAGATAGCAGTTTTCCATATATTAGTAGAGATGTTGTAAAGGGGAGATAGCAGTTCTGTATATTTTAGCAATTGTTGACCACAACGTAACCGCTAGCACTAGTGCTAGCTCATGTGTTTCACTCAGAGTGAGTCACGCAAGTCATTAGTGTCAGTGCTCCGACAGTTAGCTTAGCATAGGTTAGCTTATCATAAACACAATCTCTTATATGTGGTAGAGGAGTCAGCTGTCTCCTCTGTTAGCTTAGCATTGACAATGTTCATTCTCTTATATGAGGTAGAGCAGTCAGCTGTCTCCTCTGTTAGCTTAGCATACATGAAGCTAATTCTCTTAACTCATTGAGTGCCAAAAACTTAATATTACGTTTTTCCTTCCCATTCGTTGAGTGCCAAAAACGTAATATTACGTTTTTAGCTTTTTTTTAAATTACGAAACTAGACACTCTAACACACCTTATATGTGATTTTGGGAACTCTGTGATGAATGGAAATGAAATATATGACGATCGAAAACTCATGAAAACGCACAATCTGGACATTTTATCTGGACATTTAATCTTAAAACTCTGCTTTTGATGGTTGCCACTTTGGGTTGAATCAGTGACACATGCACGTCAGGTCAAAACCAGGTCATTTTCGTGGGTTTATCACTAGGTGGCAGTATCGCCAGGTCTCGCTAGGTCACTTCCCGGAAACTTTACAGGCAACACTTTATCTTTAATTTCATCAAAGACGCTACATCTCCATTTCTAGAAATAAAACAGGGATTTTGATGAAAACTAGCCACTAGCTTGGGATTTCTTAGGAACAGAGGCATGTAGAAATAAACGGTTTGTACCCACTGAGAGCTTAAAGTCTCACCTTTCAAACAAGCCATAGTATGTGTCCATAGCTATAACATAGAATACGCTGTGGCTCTACAAAAATCGTCAACAATGATCAAGATTGCTGGCACTCTGGGCCAAAGCTTCCGAAAACAACGCGGCATTCAAAATGTTAAGGGGTAGAGCAGTCAGCTGTCTCTATGTTAGCTTAGCATATACAATCATAAACAATGCTCCTTCTCTTACATGGGGTAGAGCAGTCAGCTGTCTCTATGTTAGCTTAGCATATACAATCATAAACAATGCTCCTTCTCTTACATGGGGTAGAGGAGTCAGCTGTCTCTATGTTAGCTTAGCATATACAATCATAAACAATGCTCCTTCTCTTACATGGGGTAGAGCAGTCAGCTGTCTCTATGTTAGCTTAGCATATACAATCATAAACAATGCTCCTTCTCTTACATGGGGTAGAAGAGTCAGCTGTCTCCTCTCTGTCTCTTCTGTTAGCTTAGCATAAACTATGATCATTCTCTTATATAGGGTAGGATCTAGGAGTTAGCTTAGCATACACTATGATCATTCTCTTATATAGGGTAGGATCTAGGATTTAGCTTAGCATAAACTATGATCATTCTCTTATATAGGGTAGGATCTAGGAGTTAGCTTAGCATAAACTATGATCATTCTCTTATATAGGGTAGAAGAGTCAGCTGTCTCCTCTCTGTCTCTTCTGTTAGCTTAGCATAAACTATGATCATTCTCTTATATAGGGTAGGATCTAGGAGTTAGCTTAGCATAAACTATGATCATTCTCTTATATAGGGTAGGATCTAGGAGTTAGCTTAGCATACACTATGATCATTCTCTTATATAGGGTAGGATCTAGGATTTCAATTGCGGTAGCAAACAGGAAACAGAATTGCAATTCGAATTTTGCACAACACTGACTGACACCCTGACACACACACACTCACTCACACACACACACACACACACACACACACACATTAAACGCGCGCACACACACACACACACACACACACGCGTTACCTTTAAAATGCTCATTGACCTGGCAGCTTAGCATCCATTTCCCCGTTGTCATGGGAGCCATGATGGCCGTGGTGAAGGTGGCCGGGAACACGCTGATGACATCACGGCGGTGCCCGCGCTCCAGGAGGGTGTGGCCGTAGAAGTGGGCGGAGTGAACGTCCGCCTCGTTGCCCATGCCCATCAGATGCCAGGCCACGCGAGCGCCCACACACACACTCAGCCCCCGCAGAGTGCCATTCATGTGCCCATTAATGGCTGTAGGGAGAGGACACACACACACACACACACACACACACACACACACTTAACCCTTAGATCTAAGGTTTTTGCATTGTCTTGAGGTGCCAGTACAGACTATCCTTTTATAGCTTTTCTTCTGCACAACCTCAGCAATATGATTAAAGTAGGGCTGTCAATCGATTAAAAAAATGTATCTAATTAATTACATACTCTGTGATTAATTAATCTAAATTAATCGCATATATAATTTTTGCTGTGAAAGTATTTTAAATATTTAAATTCAAATGAATCATTGAATAATCAGCATTAGTGACATTTAAGTTCAAAGACTCTTTTATTATTATTTCACTGTTCAAATAATTGCCATAATAATCTATGATATAAGCTAATATGCTGAGTAAATAAATTCAAAAGTGCTAAGGGAAGAAGTTTTTTTTTCACATACAAGGCATTTCAGGCCACAGATATAACCTAGGGGACACAATGAAAATAAATTAACACTCCCCTCAATGTCAACACTTATTTCTTTGCATTAATGTGCGACTATAGAGTTATAAATTAACACTCCCCTCAATGTCAACACTTATTTCTTTGCATTAATGTGCGACTATAGAGTTGATGATCGTCAACAATGATCAAGATATGCATATGATATGATATGCAAATTCCTTGTTGCAGACATTGCAGAGGAGCTTTATTTTCAACACTTTATTTTTTATCAACACCATCAGGCCGTTTTTTAAAAGTAAATGTTCCAATCAATGATCCAGGCAGCACGTTTTCTTCTCTCTCCTTCATTTTACAGTCTAATTTTTACTGACTAGAACGGCTCGGGGTCAAAGGTCATACGTAATCGATTAATCTGCACTAATTTTTTTAATCAGTTATTTTTTCTCAAATTAATTAATCGAAATTAATCAGTTATTTTGACAGCCCTAAATTAAAGTGTCATTTCATTTTAACCATCTATACACACAAACATGAGCAAAAAACATCAACATACTTATTTTAAAAAAAAAACTGAAAAAACACAAATAAATTTAGATTAAATGTTTGTTTACAAATCATACACACACTTATTCTGAAATAAATAATATTGGCATTTTTACTACAACTGTCATAGTCAGAGATATCCCTCCTCAAAGTCATGTTAATGCAGGTCAATGGGTGGATTACGGTCTATGGATAGGTGGCGCTGTTGCTGATCTAGTTAATCTACCCATCCCTGGACAGGAAATGACTTCATACAAACATCTCAAGATCATCTCACTTTACTTCCTGGTTGGTTTGATGGTCAAAATATACTGTAATCAAAGATGGTTGATTACGAAGATACTTCATGAGAGGCCATTTCCTGTCCCTGGAAATTTATGCAAATAGGGTAGCAGTACACGCCCCCGCACATTTATGCAGTGATCGGGCTCTCTTTTTAACATTGAGGTCTATGGCAGAATCCAAGAATTTCCCAGAATTTGTCAAAGCCTTATTTTTCTGAGCAATGGATGCACATTTCGGACACGGTATCATGATCTCCAAACCCTCCTCCCCATTTCAGTAGAATGTCGTGATAGTATGACCCTCCAGTCGGGAGAAAATCAACATTAATGAAGGTGTACACCAAGTTTATTTTGTACTCCGGCTTGTCTGGCGTGGAACCGAGGCGTTCAAACGTAAGT
This sequence comes from Alosa pseudoharengus, assembly GCF_046254945.1. NCBI lineage: Eukaryota > Metazoa > Chordata > Actinopteri > Clupeiformes > Clupeidae > Alosa > Alosa pseudoharengus. Next base: position 40,142,394 of record NW_027468598.1, on the reverse strand, counting down.
CATACGTCAGTGACACGCCCCTGTGCAGGCGGGAACTGAACCAGAGCCCGTCTCTGACTGAACTCCACTTTGCCCTCATAGACATGAACTAGGACGACCCATCTTGCTACGCATTCATTATCTTTGCTGTAATGATAAAACAATGTTTAGTGAGTTTTTCCACCACTATTATATGTTCATGGGTAATCGCCGAGGGCCTCTAAGACGATGTCTGAAGTGCCGCTCATCATGAGGTTATGTGCCATCAAAATGATTTTGGAAGGTTATGTTAAGGTAAAAAAAACTCTTAAGTGTGTCTTTAAACCAAATTAGGCGTACAGTATAAATTCCGTTGTAAAACAGAACATGTCATGGTACAGTTGGCTCAAGATCAAGCATGATCATCCACAGGCCACCACAAGATCATGAAGAGTCACTTCATATCTGCAACGATGGCGATCGCAATGGAAAGATTTGCTTAGCAGCATCTAAAATACACTATAGGCCAGGGCTTGAAAACGAAATGATTCTTCAAACGTTCCGTTCCGAACGGTTCAGGTAGGCCTATGTTTAACGTTTTCGTTCTTGCATGCGTTCCGCCACCAACATATCGGTCCTGAACCGGTTCGGAACGCAAAATATCGTTCGTTCTTAAAGTTCCGGCAGTGTTTGGCGGGCCTATCAAGTCTATTTTTGTGGACTTTACCTTAGAATAGACGTACTCATTATTTCCCCTTGATTTAGCCTATACCGTAGCTATGCCCAAAAATAATAAATCACAGGCGCCATCCAAAAACATTCAGATGGGCTATCCATCCCATAGCCTACAGACTTACTGTAGGCCTAACCTATGCCTATAAATAATTTCTTATCAAAAATATTTCTGGATACGTGCTAAACTCCTTACCTGGTTGTAGCCTAAGTTTTATCCATATGGAGATCTTCAAAGGCTTGCGCTATAATTCCAACCCTGTTTATAAACGAACCTGTCTGTTGCTGACAAGGCCTATCTCAAATTTCCCGTTTAACTCTTCTACATAGAATAGGCTATAATTGCGCAAACATTTCAAATCCCGACTTTAAAACGACAAGGCGTGGACAGGCAAAATAGGCTATTACGCATAGGCTACAAACAATTTCCAAATCAGTTTCAGTAGCCTACGCTACGAGCTGGCCTAAGATCCGAAGTGGCAGACGGATAGGTTACATTACAACAGCAAGACAAAATATGCACATTTGGACCAAAGGTCCATTTATTCGTTTTTTTTTTTTTCAAACTGCAGAAATCAAATGATTAGGCTGTTCGCCTACAATCAAACAAGTAGAACACTTTGGTATCTGAAGTGCGCTCTGCGCTGTTTCGTCACATTTAAAGCACAACAGTGACAAACTGTGAGCGCAATGCGCTTCTAAAAGCAAGTTCACAAAAATCAGTTAAAGAGATTACACTGATTACACTACTTGGCCGTCAATAATGATAAAATAAAATTATTCTATCTGCATTGGCTTAATAACAAAAAATAGGCAGATATAAGGCAAAAGTTAGACAGTGCAGTCACATTCGTTTTCAAAATAGGGCCTAGGCCTACGGCAACATTAGGCTACAGAAATAAAATTACCACAGTGACACATTCTGTGTGCAATCTGCGCTTCTTTTGAAAAAACAAGTTCACAAAAATCAGTGGTAGAAAATATTAGGCTAGCCTGGCCGTCAATAATAATAAAATAAAATAATTAGGCTATCAGAATAGGCCTACAATAATAACAAAAAAATAATAAAAATAGGCCTAGATAAGGCAAAAGTGAGAGTGCTGCAACAGTAGAAGAAATAAAATTACCAAATGCAATAAAATAAGTTTCAATTGTGCTCAGGTCTAGCTTTGGAGGGGGTGACTGGCTGCTACAGTCCATACTGTTTATTCAGACGTACAGTGGGTCCCCGTTAAAAATTGACACTTCATTCACGATCATGGTGAATGGTGAAATGTAAGTACAACTGCAGCCGCTTGGGGGCAGCATAGTCCGCTGTGGAGTTCCACGGTCGGCCAGACCACAGCAAGGGCTGTGATTGGCCGAGTTTTCAGTGCGTTTCTCTGTGTTTTTAGCAGCCCCTGCAACATGCTAGTCCACTGTAGCCTAAGCCTTGTACATAATGCTAAACATAGTTTTGGATTCAGTGGCAAGATTTCTTGATTGTACAGTGTCTGTCTCTCAGTAATGTTTTAAAATGAGAGCTTCGTCAGCTGGCAGTAGGCTACTTTGTCGGTAGTCATGAGAAGTTCACTTGCTAACAGAACATAAAAATGCTGCCCAGAAACCTTGTGAATAGTTCTGACACTAACGAGGTTGAAAATATAGCCTTTGCCTACAGCATCTCCTTAACAGTAGCCTAATGTTAACAAAATGACAGCATTCATATGACAAAGGAAAACGAATCCGGTCACTCAAGACTGTGCCGCAGCTGTGGGGCAGAAGACGCTTGGTGGCCGTCCACAACGTTATAAACTTAACCTAAATAGTCGGCTGCTGTAAGCTACAATCTGATTTTATTGTATACCCCTGTTGTCTCAATGATAATAACATCTCATTTCCGACTATATTTCAAAGTGTGCCGTTCATTTGCATTATTAACATAACATCGTATTTTGTCATTTTTGGCGAAGACATGCATTCCGTTAGGGATATTGAACATATTTAACATTCTCTAACCATCGTGATTTCGAATTGGTGCAGTTGTCAGCACAAAAACTCATTTTATTCTTTTGCTCTTTTGCATTGCTCTATGCTGTTCTATGGTGCTTTCTGCCTCTTGGTTGCGCACAGCATGTTTTCGTGACGTTTCATAGAAATCCATGTATAATGAGCGCATAAAACGACTTATTTTGGGACATTAATCTAGGCTACGTTAAGCTTTAAGGATTGTATGTCCTTAATTTATTTATATAGGCCTATTTAGGCTAGGCTACTTGCGCAAACCCTGGATAGACTTTTATTGCCACACAACAATATTGGTGGTATTTGTTACATTAGCTTCAAAAGGCACCGCTTCAGAAAGCTGCACTGCTTGTGAAAGAAGGGGGTGGGGGAGGGGAGCTTGCAGCCAAGTGTCGGAAAAATGCATAGCCTACAACACAGAACCCGCTTCTCGCATTAGTCACTGACAGTAGACACGCTTCCAGCCTAATGACTTTCACACATTTTGAATGATTTACAGTAGCCTATGCCTAGACACATTAGCGCTCCACGTGTAGAAACTGTGCAGAATACAATGTGTGAATGATGCTCAATGATTTGCCAATAGCCTATAATAGTCTTCTGCTGGGTTGCATGTACTGTAGGCTATAGCCTACAGTTTTACTGTAGGCTACATGTTTTCAGCCTTTATTGGTTAAATGACCATTTTTATTACGAAAATATTTCTTAACTTCAAAAACTCAGTGTCTAAAACTCGGTGTCATTCAGACTCAACCCTCTTGACGTTTGGTGATTAATTGACAGCTGTTTTGGGACACGTTAAACTTTCTTTATAATGAGCGCATAAAACGACTTGTTGTTTTGGGACATTAAGCTACGTTAAGCTTTTTCACGTTAAGGATTGTATGTCCTTAATTTATTTATATATTTAGGCTACTTGCGCAAACCCTGGATACTTTTATTGCCACACAACAATATTGGTGGTATTTGTTACATTAGCTTCAAAAGGCACCGCTTCAGAAAGCTGCACTGCTTGTGAAAGAAGGGGGTGGGGGAGGGGAGCTTGCAGCCAAGTGTCGGAAAAATGCATAGCCTAAAACACAGAACCCGCTTCTCGCATTAGTCACTGACAGATTCACCAACAGAGCTACGGCCAAGTGGGCAGATACGGATGCCTGCTCTTCAGGTCCATCGTCACAGAGGAACACTATAAAGCCTGGAGCAAAACCACCAACTGGGATGGAGCGAAGGGCAAGCGAACATTGCCGCAGAATGTGAAAAACTTTGTGGTCTCAACACTGCAACGAAAGTTCCCTGCTATGGGGAGGAGTGAACTGAAGGACTGCATCAATAAGATCAACGAATTCCTCCGCACAACACGCAGATCTTCCCCGGGATTCAACGTGCTTTAAATTTAGACTGTAGAATGTAGAATGTAGACTGTTCATTATTTCAATAAATACGTTTTCTCTGAAGCACTTTCCCGACTTCGTCTTTCTATAGGCTAAGCATATCATGGAGATAGAGTAGAAAACTGGATTTAACTAAACAAATGTAACTAAGTAAACTGATTGTTTACTCTACAGTAGGCTATGTTCCCCCTCTCAGGCTGTACAGTAGGCCTATTGAAAGTAGGCTAATGAGCTCAATAGACACGTAAGCGCTTCCATTAGGAAACTTTCGTTGCAGACTTTCACAACAGATTGTTTAGCCTACTGTAGGCCTACTCTACAGTAGCCTAGGCTATAGGTTATGTTCCCCCTCTCAGGCTGTACAGTAGGCCTATTGAAAGTACACTAATGAGCTTAGACACATTAGCGCTTCCAGCCTAATGACTTTCACACATGAATGATTTACAGTAGACACATTAGCGCTCCACGCAGTGGCGTAACTATAGGTGCAGCAAGTGCAGTCGCACCAGGGCCTGTGACCTCCCGGGGCCCGTCGCTACCCCCGCAATGCAATTGCTGGAAAATTCTATACCGGTCCTTTCTGACTACCTGCGTGCCTTTGACCAGGCCAAGGCTACAGCGCAGACACTCGCAAATAAATGGAGGTTCAGAGTACATTTGAAAATGTTAGAGCACGGAGAGTGAAGCGTCACTTTGACGAACTATCGGAAGATGAACGCTTAACCGATGCAGAGAGATACTTCAAAGTGCAGGTATTTAATGCAACTCTGGACATCATAATCAGTCAGCTCTCCCAAAGATGTGCAAGCATGCGGGAAACTTGTTATGTGTTTGAGTCTTTACGTCCTATGATCCTTCAACTCGCAGGTGATGATGAACTGCTTGAAAAGGCAGTACGTTTGTCAGACCATTATAGCATGGACATTGCACTGACATTCCCAAAACAACTCCACTCACTTAGGTCTTGCTTTAAAGCAGAGATTTCACAGAAGTCATCTATTTTTCAACTTGCCAAAATGCTGGTGGTAGATTATGACAGTGTAATATCCACATTCGGGGAAGTGTGTACTGCTCTCATGTTGTTTCTGACTTTAAGGAGCTGCACCATCTTACAACAATTGCATCTACATTTTCATATTAGAATGTTTTGTCAAGTGTAAGCTTAAACTACCGTGATCAATTTAAGTTTCCGTGCCCCCGCTGAAAGTCTCTTATGCTCTTATGCGCTTATCGTTACACTATCAAATCTATAAGTAACCGTGACAAATACGGTAAAAGATATATAAACTCACGCTATTGTATTATCATATATGTTTGGTAATGGCTCAGCTTTCTCTGATTGTTCTACTGACTTGGAAACTGCATCATGGAAGCAGTAAGTCAAGTCGCATCAAAAATAGTAGTGGCACCAAAGTGACACCTTGTGGTTGTTTGTGTCAACTGCAGTTTGTGCCATTTCTGCCGAGAAAATGGGGATCGTGATTCCTGAAGGAACCCGTCCAAACTTAACAGGGACCCACTGTACCAGCAGAATGTCCTCAAGCACCTTTTCGTTCAATGATGATCTTAACGGGGAAAGAATAAATTTCAAACTCGAAAATGCCCGTTCGACACTGACTTGCGTGACAGGGAGAGGGATGACGCTCATAGCGAGCTTGTACAGGTCGGGGTTGGATACAGAATACCTAGCCCAGTACTGAAACAGATCTTCGGTGCGCCTTAGACGGTCTTCTTTGGATTATGTGTCCAAGAGTGACACGATGGAGTCCTGGGGGAGTCGCTGTGTTGAGCTGGTCTCTCTCTCTTTTTCCATCAAAAGGTGCTCGATTTCGTCAGATGATGTCTGAGATTGAGTAGGGGAGGCTGCTGAGCACACAGCGGTGTCGCTGGCTGCATTGTGTGGCTCTAGGTCCCATGTACGTTGCAGGTGTATTTTCGCCTTTTCGGTCTGACACTCGGTCAAAAACAATCGATATCTAGGATCGAGGAATAAAGCAGCTAAGAATGCGGCATTGTCAAATAACGTGCTCTGCCGTGCTTTGAGGCACTGGGCTACCTTTCTTGCAAAGGGGCTTGCTAGTTTTTCTGTGTCCAGGGTAGGGCTGGGCGATATGGCTGAAAACTGTATCACGATATAAGTATTTCATATCGGTCGATATCGATAATTATTGATTTTTTTTTATCTATTTCAGATAAGGACCAGAGGGGGAAAAAAGTTCAATTTAAACACTTTTAAACACTTTTATTTTAAACTTAACCTTCCTCTGATTTGAATCACCTCAGTTATCAATCAAAGCAAACAGGGAAAAGAAATAGCAACACAATCATGAAAAACACTCAAATAAATAATTGTGCACATAAGTCTGAATGAGCAGCACTGGTTGAAGCCTGGAAATATTGTAAACAAAGTAATTTGCTAGTTTATCATAGTAAGTCTACTGGTTAGACTGTTCAGTTTCCCCACGTGTGTTTAAGTTTCAAATGAATACTTTTTCTCCTTGGGACAGGCCTGTTTGAATCTTGGAAAATACTTTTCCATTTGCATCGGGATTGAGTTGAATTTAGCAGTCAATTTGAATGTAACATTTTTGAACAAATTCGTGCAGCGTGCTAATGATGCTAACCAGATTTAATAGCAATTCAGTCGTCTTGCACAATTGTGAATGTTTGGATTACATGCTGAGGAGGGATGCACCTAGAGAGAGAGAGAGCGAGCGCGCGCACGGGGCAAGGACTCATTGAGAGTCTGTGTTGAGGTAGGCCTACTTCTATCGTCTACTCTGGTAGAGTTGCACATACTAGCTACAATGCAAGATATATTTAGCCTATTTATTTATGGACAACGTAAGGCGGGAGGTGTGTGTTGCTTTTAATTATCGAATGTTCTATCGAACGCATTTTTTATTGATATCGATTACATGTCTATTGCGATACATATCGCTATCGTTTTATCGCCCAGCCCTAGTCCAGGGAACATTTGAGCCATATGCCATAGAACTCACCAGCAGTTAGCTGATCAGATTGGAGACATTTTGTGGCTATTTTCGTGGGTTTCAGTGCATCTACTGTGTTGGAGACATATTCCCATTCAGATTCACTTAGATGTAGCTCGGGGATGGTTGGGGCCATGTCTTCACAAAAGCTCCTGAGCTCGAGCAGCCGCTGGAGCATATCATGAGTGGAGTGCCAGCGAATCGCACAATCCACAATTGCTCTCTTGTGCCCCATTCTCTTAAGAACACACACCACATTCTGCGAGCGTAATCGTTTTGCTACACGTCTTGCCTTTGCTATGATGTTGGACGCTTGTTTTAATGAATCGTCAACGGCCAATTGTAGAGTATGTGCAGCACATCTTACACTACGCAAAACATGACCGGGCCACGCAGAATCGAGTGGAAGGATTAGCTCCTCCTGGTTTCCTGCATCCTCCCCAACCTTTTCAACATCCTTCCCAATCTCCTCCGTCTCTTCGCAGGTTGCATCTTCGTTGCTCACAGCTCCCTCTTGGATATCTGACAGTAAGCTCACGGCTTTGAGCATACAGTGGGCAGTGCTTCGACTTGTCACAAGTTTACTTCATTAGTGTTTTTTTATTTTTTTATTATTAAAGTGTTTTTCATTTAAAGGTTTGACTTTGTGCTTATTCAGTAGAGCATTTAGTGCTCTCCCCAATCCCAGACGTTCACATTGCATGTTTGTTTGTAATGGATGCAACCGCGAGATAGGCTATGCGTTTGACGGCAATGAGTTGTTAACAGACATGAACCAAGACATATAGCCCAGCAGCAATCTAGGGACTGTTCGTTATTTATTGAAGGGGCCGCCGGTGGAATTTTGAGTGCTTCAGTTGCAAGTTGCATGACCCTCTCTTGCCTGCTAGAAATTGTTCAATGACCCTCCGACAGAATTGTTAAAAAAGACATGACCCTCCCCTGCCAATTGTCGCTGTCTTCCGCCCGCGCCACAGCCACACACTGTGATAACGTTCTTAAATCAATCTTTCCCTTGAGCTTACATGCTACCAGTCCTTCCTTTTCAAATGTGTTGCGCCTGTTTGCAAAATTTCACAAATAATCATATGTGATTAATAATATGACAAATAATCCCTGTGCACGGGGACCGAAACAATGCATGCCAACTTTTTCCGTGTTTATCACGTATTTTAATTTTCCCCCGCTGTCTTGCCGTTTTAATGTTTTCCCGTAGAATATCCCATATTTTAATACTCTCATAACAGCCTTGCCATCGGGCCTGTCTCTGTGTTGCCCTGTTGCTACCCCTTGCCCTTCCAACGAAACAGATGTCTTCAAATCATCGTTTTCCTTGCTTGAAGGCTAACTTAGAGTGATGTTAACCTATTTAAGTATAACGGAGTGATTGTGGTGAGAGCACGATTCATTGGCGCTTGCATGTTCGGCCTTATGTCTACGTGCGCACCTGAGACTACTCAGCTACAAGAGAAAGAATTTCCCCTGTTTGTATGTTCACTGCAAGTTGGCTTACCATAACTTACCAACTCTGCACTGTAGACCCTAACTGGCTATTTATATTTTTCTGTGAAATAAGCAAATGTATTTGTTCAACTTTATGAAGCAGAATTACGCATAGGCTACTTGGAACATAATACATTTGACAAAGGACAGATGAATGTTGTTAGTGACAAAATATTAACTTTCAGTGTTTTACGATGTCTTTGTCATCATGGGGAAGTGTTTTTCCCCATGCATTTATTCTAGGTTACTGTCAGTGACTGCCGTGAGAGAAGCGGGTTCTGTGTTTCGTTCATGTCAGTGACTGACGCGAGAGAAGCGGGGTCTGTGTTGTGTTGCGTTGCGTTAATTTATTCAGTTCTGACAAAGCCAAAATTACTCCTTTTGAAACAATGAGTGCAGGAAGCGCGTTTGTATGGTTATATTGCTTGACGGGGGGGATCCCAAGCAGCTTTCAGTCATAAGGCTACTTTGAGAACATTCCAATTCACCCGACACTAATATTCAAATATTGAAAACTATTTCGGCATAACCTATAAAGCAGTTTAATTAAATGGAATGTTAGTTGTAAACAAACGAGCTAGTTGGTGAGGCTTGGCCTCACAGATGCGCTCGTGCCTTAGATGGCAGGAAAAATCTTCACGATAGGCCTATTAACTAACCACCCGATTCACGTTGGCTGGGGGGAAGGGGGGCCATCAGACATTTGTGCCCAGTTAATCCGCCCTGCCCCCAACAAATCACACCTTCCCACCTCTGACAGCTTAAAAGAAGTCAAGAGGACTCCTTACTCACAGACCTATTCACAAACCTGCGGCATTTTGCCGTGTTTTGAAATCCTATGCAGCTAGGAGCTTCAAATTGTGAGGAAGCAATTTTGCATTGTAGGCATAACTAACATGCAATAACGCCGCCAACAACAACCAAAACTAGGCTAATCATTGTCAACATGTAAATTAAATGTAACATTATTGTGAATCAAATTAAAATGTTCTCTTTTGCAAACGTAGGCATAGTAACAGAATAATTTAATAATGTTACAAAGATACTACATCAATCCGTATGTTTCATTAGGCTACTATAGGCTATTTGTTTTGCCTTGATTCATTTAGGCTAGGCCTTTTTTATTCAGGGGCCGTATTCACAAGGAATTTTAAGGCTAAAAGTAGCTCCTAACTGGCGAATTTAAATTTCAAATTAAAATGTTCTCCTCTTTGCTAACGTAGCCTAGGCATATGGTGACAGATTAATTTAATTTAATAATGTTGCAAAGGTAGGCTACTGCATCAATCCATAGGCCTATGTTTCATTAGGCTACTAGGCTATTTGTTTTGCCTTACTCTTTATTCATTTAGGCTAGGCCTTTTTATTCAGTTATTAATCATCTTCCGTCCTTCTCACTACTTGTGTAGCGCACGCATTCTCCGACCTGTCACCTGTCACTCATCATCGGAAGAGAGGTGTTTGTAATTCCCGCGTTACAATCGTCAGCCAATCAAGGTGGTCACTTCAGTCAAGCTCGTACATGAGTAATGACGTCATCCATAGCCACGAAGACTCACTCCTAGTTTAGGAGTTGTCTGAAAGGCTTTGTGAATAACTTTTAAGAGAAAACTCCAAGCTAAAATCTTTAAGTGCGATTTAGGGGTAGCATACTCCTAGTAGTGATAAAAGCCTTTCTGAATAGCCTATGGCCCCAGTTATTCATCATCTTCCGTCCTTGTGTAGCGCACGCATTCTGAGACCTGTCACCTGTCACTCATCATCGTAAGGGAGGTATTTGGAATCATGCCCCGCGTTACAATCATCAGCCAATCAGCCAATCAAGGTGGTCATGCTTGCCCATTTACCCAAATTAATGGTCAAATATTACTGATGATCATTGTTATTTAAGAACATGCAGTGTGCGTAGGGTACCAAAAACATCTTGCTCGTAAAAAAGCATCATAACGCACATTCTGGCGGGTCTGTTATTTACTGTAGGCTGCGCAAACCACAGGCCTTTATTTTGGGCAAGCCTGCATTCATTCATTCATTCATTCATTCATTCAACCTTTATTTATTTTCGGAGGGTCATTGAGGGAAGCCCTCATTTTCAATGAAGCCGAGATTACAGAAGCGAAGCAAAGCGCTCCACAAACAAGACAACATTCGAGGCCTTCTGTTGAAGAATTTTATATAAAGCCTGCGCTGACAGTAATCCTCCTGCCCCTGATAGGCCTACCACAGCTGTGGATAGTGTGGAATGTTCAAGTACACAATGTTGTTTCGACAACACAATCCGATGTGTGTCTTAATTGTCCCCCGCTGACCACCTCACACATTTCTCTAGATTTTGCAACGAACTTACATGACACAATGCCATAAAATATGCCAGTTTTAGGACACAGAATAATGTTTGTAATGATACCAGGTAGGCCTACGTTTAACAGTAACAAGTGTAATGAGCTATTCATTGTCGAAGGTGCATGGTGAAGTGAAATTCTTACTTTGGAAAACAAACATTTGCCGATATCATCGCCGATCATCAGAATATTGCAACAGATTCTGTGTTCTGGACTGCAGGTAACTTGTTAAGCCAGTGGTTCTCAAACTTTTATTTCATTCCCCACTTTGATCAAGGGGCATGACTGATGATAGTGGAGATAACGTGTTATCCCGAGGCTTTTGCAAGTCATCATCTTCGACGGTAGTCTATTAAAAATATACGTTTTCGATGTCCCAAACGGAGAGCTATACTTTATTGTTTTTAACGATCTCTATGCTACTCACAAAAATGTAGGCATGGGGACATGATGAAGTAGGCTATCCAACTGTCGTGTGTTAAATTATTGTGATTACGAGCCAGTGGTTTTCAAACATTATGCGTGACTCGGACATCTAACTAAATGCAACAGGCTCGTAGAAAAATAAAAATGACATGTGAAGCAGTCAATTGACTACATTGCAGTCAAGAAGTAGGGCAAATTAAGACACTGTTTTGATTTGCGTAGTTGCGTTACCCCCAACACTGACAATAACATAGACAGCAAATTAAGATATTTTTTCGTTTTGTGGAGCGGCACCGGTAGGCTATTAAAAGCAGATTTCGATTTTCGCTACCACCGTGTAGTCAAGCCTTAAGCCATACCCAAGTAGCCTTAATCGAGGTAATGTTTAATTACGATTTATTTTGTTATTGAATTCGTAGGCTGGGATTCCTCTCGGTAACATTTATCAACCTGAGGAATAGCCTCCTGCTTTTTCATAAGGGGCGGCAGTCAGGCTACTGACAGAGCGATGTACAGTGGCAGAGCGACGCACAGTGGCCGAAAGTGGTACTAAAGCGTCACGCAGCTTCACGCCTCGTAATGCGCGACTGAAGTGGCCATTTGAAAGCGATGCCCACTGTATTCGCCCCATTATCAGAAGTGACTGAATACACCTGTTGCAAGCTAATGTTATATTGACGCAAGACGTCCATCACCACAGGAGATGTACTCAGACGTGTGCCGTTCTGTCAGATCTCTCACTGCCAAGGTTCGCAACACAACCCCCTTTCCGTCAGAGTACTGCACGTTAATACCCAGCACAGACCGGTCTCTACATGTTGCAGAATCTATTTTCAGCATCAGAAGCCTCCCGCTCAGTTCAGTCGCGAGCTTTTCCCTTTCGCCCTGAGCAATCCCTGACACCATATCCCGAATGTTAGATGAATTGATTGTAACATTTATTCCCATAGCGTTCTGTATTGGGTCGATTATTTTTCGAAATCCCGAATCTTCCATCAATGAAAAGGGTCTCCCGTTAACCGTGACTAGCTCTACGCACGCCTCTTTGAGGGTTTCAGGGGTTAATGCCACTTGGACCTGTTTGGGCTTTTTCACTATGACCGAGTCCAAAGCACTTTGCCCATCCTCAGCTGGCCTCTTGTTTTGGTGGTCTTGTAGTGACTTCTCCAACACCTCTGGATGGTGGTCTTGTAGTGACTTCTCCAACACCTCTGGATGTCGTCTTGTAGTGACTTCTCCAACACCTCTGGATGGTGGTCTTGCAGTGACTTCTCCAACACCTCTGGATGGTGGTCTTGTAGTGACTTCTCCAACACCTCTGGATGGTGGTCTTGTGGTGACTTCTCCAACACCTCTGGATGATGGTCTGTTAGTGACTTCTCCAACACCTCTGGATGGTGGTCTTGTAGTGACTTCTCGAACACCTCTGGATGGTGGTCTTGTAGTGACTTCTCCAACACCTCTGGATGGTGGTCTTGTAGTGACTTCTCCAACACCTCTGGATGGTGGTCTTGTAGTGACTTCTCCAACACCTCTGGATGTCGTCTTGTAGTGACTTCTCCAACACCTCTGGATGGTGGTCTGGTAGTGACTTCTCCAACACCTCTGGATGGTGGTCTTGTAGTGACTTCTCCAACACCTCTGGATGGTGGTCTTGTAGTGACTTCTCCAACACCTCTGGATGGTGGTCTTGTAGTGACTTCTCCAACACCTCTGGATGTCGTCTTGTAGTGACTTCTCCAACACCTCTGGATGGTGGTCTTGTAGTGACTTCTCCAACACCTCTGGATGTCGTCTTTGAATGTGTCTCTGCAGGTTGCCGCCGTGATTCCCAATGATTTCTATCCCGCAGCCCTCGACTTGGCAGGTAGATTTGTTGGACGCCGCATTAAATGAGAAATGTTTTCTCATCGGGTTTTCCTGGTTCCGTCCCATCGAAACAACATGTAAAAGCCATAGGCCTAATTAACTGCAGCATTAAATCCGCGGGCTTGTTTTTCGCACAACCGGAAATAGTCTCCCTGACATAGGATATGCTTTTGTGAAATTTACCCTTTCAAGAGAGTTCCATTATCAGCATCATAATTGGCCCCACAAGACTTTCTTTTTAACATTCCATATGTTATCTTAATGCAGAGGAAGTAGATTGGGGCCCAAATAGAATGTTCAAGCATTGTTTTTGTTTACCTTGTTGAGAACGAAAAAAAAAACGTTATTAACCAGTTTTGTGGATTTCAGAATAACGTTTCTGTTCCGGAACAGTTGAAGACCATTTTGTTTTCGTTTCCGTTTCCGATCCTCGTAAAATTCCGTAAAATTCCGTTCGTTTTCGTTTTTCGTTTTCGTTCCTTGAACCGGTTCGGAGCCCTCCTATAGGCTAATGTCAATATTACGTAACTTAGGTATTTGTCACGCACACACACACTCACAGTGTTTAAGGTTGGACTCGTCGTCCAGTTCTTGATCGGTTCCATTGTGGTACCAGCTGAGTCTCTCATCCACCGCACTGAACATCAGGAAGAACTCTGCATCCACATCGGAACGCTGCGGACCCGTACTCTCCTCTCGCAGAACTCCTACACACACACACACACACACACACACCACACACACACACACACATACACACACACCACACACACATACACACACACACCACACACACACACATACACACACATACACACACTGAACATCAGGAAGAACTCTGCACCCACGTCAGAATGTGTGTGTGTGTGTGTAGGTGTGCATGTGTGTAAGAGAGAGAGAGTGTGTGTGTGTGTGTGTACAAATGTGTCTACAAATGTCCATATCTGGTATTTTTCTTCGGCAGCCTGGGCCACGTGAATAGGCTTGTCATTAGGGGTCTCAGGATAGTTGGCTTTACAAAAGCAAGGGCAACGCAAATTTCTAAATACTGCTCAATATCCTCCATTATTGGAAGTCGCCATATATGGAGAAGAAGGTGTTGTGTATATCCATAAATCTGCTGTTTGAGATTTGTCATCAGACCCACATTGGTGGATCATGCCTTAGCAATGTTCTGTATCTGTAACATTTATGTCCTTATGTACATTTATTATGAAATACATAAATAAAGTAGTTAAAATGTGAGTGTGTGTGTGTGTGTGAGTTTGAGTGTGTGTGAGTATGTGTGTGTGAGTATGTGTAAGTGTGTGTGTGTCAGTGTGTGTGTGTAAGTGTGTGTGTGTGTGAGTGTGTGTGTGTGTGTGTGTGTGTGTGTGTGTGTGTGTGTGCAGGGGCGCAGGAGGCACGGGGGGACGTGGGGGACGTGTCCCCCGCAGTGCTGAAGAGACGGCCGTCGTCCCCCTCACTTTTGATAAGGGAAAAAAGCCTTATAGGAACGCTAAATAAATAATAACATATAGGGTTTGCGCTAACTATGTAAAACTCCCCATTAACAGCATCACATCACTAACCACAGCCATCTACAGTGTAAGACTGCACAATCTCATATTCACTCTGTTGGATATCTGAAACCAGTTTGTCTACTAACAACCATCATAAAATAATCCAGGCTACTTGCTTAGCGTAAATCCTCAAATTATGGCTGGGGTCTTTTGCAAAGCACAGCATCTTTATTTGAGGCAAGCTGGTAGGCTATTCAAGGCAGGCTTTTTTAATTTCTAACCTGCATTTCATGCGTTTCGTTTGGAGCGGCATAACGGGAGGCTATCAAAAGCATAACATTTTTGGTTTGGTTTAGGATTTAATTTACTTTTGGACTGTTTGATTATATTGCTAAATGTTGAGACTGATGGGCACTGAAATCTTGGGAGATATTTGATGGTTCACTGTTATGTTTTATGCAGTTGAAAAAGTGTCAGGATTGTGACATTGAAGTGAAAAAGTATTGCGAGACAAGGCAGCTGTGTAGCCTAATTGTGCTGTAGCCTAATAGAAACCTTTTTGCGTAGCCAAGTAGCCTAAATTGAGTACTTTTTATTAAATTCGTAGGCTGGAATGCTTTGAGTCGCGCAACAATTGTGTTTAAATGTAGTAGCCTAGGCTTCAGCCTGGCAATTACCTCGAAAGGGGCGGCAAGAGAGTGAGCTTGAAAACGTGTGTTGGTGTTGGAGACCCATGGTAGGAAAACGACTTTTCTTTGCCAACCGTAGCCTATTAATCCAACCAACAATATAATAAAATATTAAGAAGAGGTGTAATTTCATTGACTTAAATCGAAACAATGTCTTCTAGTGCTGGTGGACTTATGGCAATTGTTGGTATAGGCAATTGTTACCCCGTCTTGTATATGGGAACCTGCCTTTATTTGTCCGGCTATAAATAGAATCAATCCCGAGCATAATTTGAGGATTTATGGTAGCCTACTCTCCTGCTCAACATGACATTAGCTGTTATGTTTATTGATAACAAACTCAATAGCCTACTGATCAACTCGTTTTCACTACTAGCCTAACTATAAAATACAAGTCTATACCCAATGTTTTTGTTCTAAGACATTTATTTCAAACATAATTTCAAGACACAAATTGGATACGTCAGTTACCTTGTGCATACATCCCAGAGAGCAGGCTACCACACCCAACAGTGGGACAGCATTCTTGCGCGTTCAGTGTGGGGTATAAACAAGCTGAGAATTTAGCGGTGTCACGTCTGCCTGTCACAGACGTGGGGAGCTCTTTGGTACACTTACTACAGTAACAGTTTTTTTTTTCAATTGTATAAATGCTTTGTTTAAATGCTGTTGGAACAAATAGTTGATTATAAAGTCAACTTTCTGTTGCAATTTTCTGTGTGTTCTGGACTGGACTCTGAACTTGTTAAGCCAACATGTTCTAACGTTGCATAAATATTACCTGCAAACACATAGTGGAGAGTTGATTTGGTTTATACCAGACAATTTAATTGATCATGTAGTCTATGTTTGGATCATAGGCATGATGATTCAATCATGGCTTCATAAAATATCAACATCCCATGTTGCTTTTAGAGTATTCCACCACTTGAATTTCCCCTAGGGATCAATAAAGTATCTATCTATCTATCTATCTATCTACCATTGGCCCAAATAGTGTATAATAAATCTAAAATAAATAAATAAAAGTAGAATTGCACATAGAAAGAAGCTGGTCTGAGTGCAGATCTGGCGTTGTGCTCATCTCACAGTTTTGACATTTTTATCAAAAAATATTTTAAAAAACAATCAATGTCATTATCTTAATATTGTGGCCAGTTTAAAATATGATGGTCGAAAGTGGGCCAGAGGTGGCGATCCGGTATCTGGAAATCTGATTTCACTATGGGTTTGTGTTCACAATTTGGTCCCCCTCACTTTCAATATATCTCCTGCGCCCGTGTGAGTGTGTGTGTGAGTGTGTGTGAGTGTGAGTCAAGTCAAGTCAAGTCAAGTCAAGTCAAGTCAGTGTGAGTGTGTGTGTGTGTGTGAGTGTGTGTGTGCGCGCGTGTGTGTGTGAGTGTGTGTGTGTGCGCGCGTGTGTGTGTGAGTGTGTGTGTGAGTGTGTGTGTGTGAGTGTGCGTGTGTGTGTGAGTGTGTGTGTGTGCGCGCATGTGTGTGTGAGTGTGTGTGTGTGCGCGCGTGTGTGTGAGTGTGTGAGTGTGTGTGTGTTACCTTTCCTGCAGGTCAGCAGAGGTCCTATGAGTCCTGATGGGATGTCTTTGGGGGCGTCGACATGTGAGTGATAAGCCCAGCTGAGGCAAGGGGCGTCACCCTCTGCAGGACCGAACTCTGATTGGACGATCCAGGTGTAGGTGTGGCTGTGGCCTGGTGGAACTGCATCATCAGCTTTCCATTGACCTGAAGTGTTGTCAGGGTAGAGGGCACCTGCACGCACACACACACACACACACACACACACTGAGATGAAGTGTGTCAGGGTAGAGGTCACTAGGGGAGTGTCGATACACTTAGCCTTTAACCCTCTAACCACCCAAGTCGCAATATTGCGACAAGCGTCGTTACTGAATAAAACAGACGATAGACGCGAGTACAGTGTAAAATCTCATTTGTACTCTTGACCACTAGTTGGCAGACACCCAGAGCTTCGATTGAATTTCATTTTCAGTGCATTTCATCCATAACGCGGAAGTGATGCGGGCCATAGTTTTGCACAAATTGAAGCAGAAATACACCAAATGTTGAAAAAAAAAATCACGTGTGATGAAGTCTTGGATCTGTTATTCACCTATTCTGATTCTAAAGGAGAATATCTGCCTTTTGGAGAATATGATCGATCGTCTATTGACTGATAGTCATGGAGCGTCTGTGACACTCTTTGCGACAGTGTCCACTAAGCATACCATGCTTATTTTGACCCTCTGCCCAACATAGCTGGAGGTGCCAGTGGCAATAGTGATGATAGTGTCCGTAATGGACGTGGTATAGACAGCAGGGGTTGTAAAAATAGGGCTCTGAAGAACTTCAAAGTCACCCGCGATAGGAACTGATTTGACCAGGCTACTTTATTGTATAGTAGCATAGGGTTTGTGATTATAGTAATAGTTTACTATTGTTGGTTTACATGTGACTGTTTTCCTGTTCATTTGTTATGTGGGTGAAATGAAAAAAAAGAAAGTAAAACTGCTCAAATATGTTCAACATCTAGTATTTACTGAAATGTGCATAATTCACGGTGGTTCCCATCCAGTGACGTCATAATATGCAAATTAGATGAGTAAATTTACCCCCTTCATAAACTTCTGTTCATACTATCCTATATACAATTTATTTTTTTTAAACCCTGGCGGCTAAAGGGTTAAGACGAGACAATACACAATATTGAGTTCACGAGAACGAGACAATACACAATATTGAGTTCACAATAACGAGACGATACAAAACACGATATTGAGTTCACGAGAACGAGACAATACACGATATTGAGTTCACAAGAACGAGACGAGACAATACACGATATTGAGTTCACAAGAACGAGACGAGACGACACAGCATTTTAACACTATTTTTAAGTAATCTTCAATGACGAAATATATGACAAATACATGATATAGGCTTGACAAAGGGTGAGTGGCCGAGAGATTTGCATCTTTTTATGTTTATGCATTTGATCTTATGGTGAATTGGAGACTTTGAAAGCTCACAAAAAAAACAGTCGAAGCATTTATACAAACACTAGACACTTTTATTTGCTGAATTTGAGTGGTAGTTCCGCATTTTCTTTGGCTGTTTTGGTTTAAACTTTGAACGTACCTGACGCATATCTGCGTAGCTAATGAACCCACGTTGTGATATTAGCTTGCTAATATGCTTAGAAACTGATGTTAATTCAACAGTTAGTCGGTACTTTAAAGTAAAAAACATGTATTGTTATTAGGGCTGTCAAAATAACTGATTAATTTCGATTAATTAATTTGAGAAAAAATAACTGATTAAAAAAAATAGCGCAGATTAATCGATTCCGTATGACCTTTGACCCTAAGCCGTTCTAGTCAGTAACCTTTAGACTGTAAAATAAAGGAGAGAGAAGAAAATGTACTGCCTAGATCATTGATTGGAACATTTACTTTTAAAAAACGGCCTGATGGTGTTGATAAAAATAAAGTTGATAAAAATAAAGTCCTCTGCAATGTCTGTAGCAAGGAATTTGCATATCACCGGAGTTTGTCAACTCTAAAGTCGCACGTCAATGCAAAGAAATAGTGTTGACATTGAGGGGTGTTGATTTTCATTGTGTCCCCTAGGTTATATTTGTGGCCTGAAATGCATTGTATGTGAAAAAAAACTTCTTCCCGAAGCACTTTTGAATTTATTTCCTCAGCATATTAGGTTATTATCGTAGATTATTATGGCCATTATTTGAACAGTGAAAATAATAATAAAAGAGTTTTTGAACTTTAATGTCACTAATGCTGATTATTCAATGATTCATTTGAATTTAAATATTTAAAATACTTTCACAGCAAAAATTATATATGGGATTAATTTAGATTAATTAATCACAGAGTATGTAATTAATTAGATTTTTTTTTTTAATCGATTGACAGCCCTAATTGTTATACATTTTCCTTGTGAATTACGGGTGTGTTTCCGAACTATTTTTATGTACATACTGTCTGCTCAAGGTTGGTTAGCCGTGCTGGCTTACCATTCATTTGTGCTAGCTATCAGCTTGCTGCAGCTGAGATGTAGCATCCTTTTATGGCAGTATTATGGCGTTATGCCTGTTGATAGTTTGATGCTATAGCAAAAGTTTAAATGTGATCTCACAGAAAATAAATGTCTGATGGTAACTGTTACACTGTTCTGTGTAGATAGTTTTTTTTACGGGATAGAAGATTTCAGTGGATTTCAGACGAGCTACGATGGCGAGCCTGTCCAAAGAGACGAGCTACGATGGCGAGCCTGTCCAAAGAGATTCCGCGTGTCGACCTCCCAGCCTGCTGCAGCAAGTTTTCTTCAGCGTCGGCGTGAACTTCCAGAATCGTACGTGGATTACAGATAAGCGCTCTTTTCCCACACAGGAAGGGAGCACATTGGAAACTATTTTTGAATTTTATTCAAAGGGACTTTTAACATTTTCTTTAATACCTAAAAGGACTTTTATTATTTAAACAATCCAACTGAACTGCACTTGCTCTCACCTTGCCATTGTTGATTGTACTGTGAGGGGACTGATACTGTGATAATTGTGTTTTATTTGTCATTTTTACATTTACATTGCCTTGCATACATTACATATATACATTCCACAGCAACATTTTACTAATAATTACACACATCCATTATTTTCTTTTTACTCAGCGGAAAGAGAACTGCACAAAATAAAGTCCATATAGGTTGCCAGATCTCTGGTTCAGATTGTACTTATTACACAGCTCAGGTATCTGGAAATCTTAGAAGTGTTTTTACTGGTCCATTTAGGTCTAATTCAGTTGAAAGCGAATTTCAGCAAATTTGAACATGACTGCTACTGCTAAGATTAACTAGCAGGCTTTGAATGGTAACCTTCACTAGCTGACGCTATCAAGCTTAGATGTCATGAAAACCTGAGCCTTGAATAGCTAGATAAGAGCAAATGAGTGAAGCAGAGCTGGGTTTGGAGGTTGCACTGCAGTGGAACACATGGGGAGAGGGCAAATGAGCAGATTTAGGGGCTGTTGTCATGGGGAGGAGAAGGCAAATGAGCAGATTTAGGGGCTGTTGTCATGGGGAGAGGGGAGATGAGCAGATTTAGGGGCCGTTGTCTAGGCTACTTGCAAATGGTTAGGGGGCATCAAAGTAGAACCTGACACAGAGTTTATATGAATCTTTAGCTTTAGAACCTGACATATGAATCTTTAGCTTTAGAACCTGACAGAGTTTATATGAATCTTTAGCTTTAGAACCTGACACAGAGTTTATATGAATCTTTAGCTTTAGAACCTGACAAGAGTTTATATGAATCTTTAGCTTTAGAATCTGACACAGAGTTTATATGAATCTTTAGCTTTAGAACAAGACACAGAGTTTATATGAATCTTTAGCTTTAGAACCTGACAGAGTTTATATGAATCTTTAGCTTTAGAACCTGACAGAGTTTATATGAATCCTTAGCTTTAGAACCTGACACAGAGGGCCAGATGTACTAACGCGTTTGCGCCCACTTCAGGCGTATTTGTTTCGCAATGTGCGTGGAAAATCATTGCAAGGTATGTACAAACAGGCCGCGATGATGTAAAAGCGCAAACTGCTTGTCGCGGGAGCTGAACATGGCTAATTGCGTTTTTCGTGTCATGCATATGCATTCACAGGAGGATCTAGGGGAAAGTGGGAGTTCAGCGTAAAAAGATGGGAGGGGAAGCGTAAAAAGCGCCTAATTATGTATTCCGTGGTATGTACAAAGACTGCTCCTGAAAGCGCACGTCTATTCTGCACCTAAATACTTCCGCCTTGTAAAAGCAGGTGGTAATCCAAATTGCAGTTCAATGCGTCAATAAGAGAACCTTTCAAAGACAACATAATCGCTATTTAGAGCACCAGTTTTGTAAGTATTTGTACTATCAAAAGCAACCTTAACTTTCGTTGGCCTTTTGAATGTCTTACTTTCACTTTCACGTCATTCACTTAAACTTTCCTACTTGCTAGATTTGACCAATTTTCCATAGCCTACGTGCACAAGTACTTTGAGTAAAACTACTGATCTTCATTATCTCCTTGCTTGTTGACATTTTATCATGTATGGTATAATTTCATGATCGCTAAACGTTTGATTCTTTTTAATGTTGTCATCAGTTAACTTCATTCAACTGCGCTTGTATAGGCTCTGCCATTCAGTTGTGGACGTTCGTAAATTGCGTTTATGGGCGAAGAAAGGCAGAGAAAGGCGCAGTTTACACTAGTTTGATAAATACGACGGAAACTTGGGTCTGACAGCGTTCGCAATCTGCGGTTTGTCCATGACACTGATAACGCTACGTTCTTTTTTTAATTTTTAAATATATTTGTATATTTGTTTTGTTGTCTGTCTTGTATGTCTTGGTGTCATGGGTACGCTGGCGACTACGACGCTCCGTCCGGCATTTTTTGTATTTTGTTATTTTTTAAATGTAGTCTATTTGTCATGTCTTGATGTCATGGGTACGCTGGCGACTACGCCGCTCCATCCGGCATCTTGTGTCTTGTTGTTATGTGTCTTGTTTGTGGAGCGCTTTGGATTGCACTATGTGCATGTTAAATGCGCTTTAAAAATAAAACTGACTTGACTTGACTCTCTGTAAGGCCCCTTCATTTACCTCTAAATGACCCCCCCCCCCCCCCCCACGGCCACTGATGTACGTGTGTGTGTGTGTGTGTGTGCATGTGTGTGGATGTGAATTTGCGGATTTGAACTGATTCGAACTAGCGTGAACTTAGTGTGTGTGTATGTTTGTGCATGTCTGTGTGTGTGTGTGTTTGTGCATGTCTGTGTGTGTATGTGTGTGTGTGTGTGTGTGCATGTCTGTGTGTGTATGTGTGTGTGTGTGTGTTTGTGCATGTCTGTGTGTGTATGTGTGTGTGTGTGTTTGTGCATGTCTGTGTGTGTATGTGTGTGTGTGTATGTTTGTGCATGTCTGTGTGTGTGTGTGTGTGTGTGTGTGTGTGTGTGTGTGTGTTTGTGCATGTCTCTGTGTGTGTGTGTGTATGTTTGTGCATGTCTGTGTGTGTACGTGTGTGTGTGTGTGTATGTTTGTGCATGTGTGTGTGTGTGTGTGTATGTTTGTGCATGTCTGTGTGTGTGTGTGTGTGTGTGTGTATGTTTGTGCATGTCTGTGTGTTTGTGTGTGTGTGTGTGTATGTTTGTGCATGTCTGTGTGTGTGTGTGTGTGTGTGTGTGTGTGTGTGTGTTACCTTCCGAGTCTTTTTTGTAGAAAAGCCCGTGGGGATGTATGGAATAGGGCCTAATGGCAAAGTTCTTCAGGTGCACAACAATGACATCATCAACCTGCGCCCGGATGACAGGGCCAAGGAAGCCCAGCCAGCTGGGTTTGGGGACCTCGGTAGTGTAGGAGTCGTCCGTGTACTGTCTGTACAAAGCCTTCAGATACTCTCCACCACTACAACACACAACAACACACACACAACGCGTTACACACCACCAGCCTTCAGATACTCTCCACCTCTACAACACACACACACACACACACACAACGTGTTACACACCACCAGCCTTCAGATACTCTCCACCTCTACAACACACACACACACACACAGAACGCGTTACACACCACCAGCCTTCAGATACTCTCCACCTCTACAATAGAGTGCGGTTCGGGCCCCAAATTTCTGTCCAAACCCGGCCCGCGTCCGACAGAGTTGTGTCTGAACCCGACGCGAACTCGACAGGCATTTTCATTTTTATGTCTGAACCCGACCCGAGCCCGACGCAGATGATGCCTCAGTTATTCCCATGCTAGTGATTAATGGTGCTTTCTATTTGTCTCGTAAATCCGCCGCCCGAGTTGGAAAGTGTAAATTACCGTAAAACTCCAAATAATAGCCGGGCTTTTATTTTCCCAAATCGCCAAACTGCACCGGCTAGTATTAGAGACAGGCGTCTATATGAGACAGGCCTTTAATTCCCTTTACACAAAACTTTTCCTCTGCAAAGATGGAAAATATTATCGAATTAATTATTTCAAACACACTGAATGTCTACCTATATGACTAGGCTATCTGATGACAATTACGGATCATTAGTGTTGAGATGTTGTTCATTGAGTGAGATACAGTAAGATCCAAATAGCTGGGATAGCCAGAACAGATGAAACACGTTTTAATTAAACGTAATCTACAAAGAGATCGTATCACACTGAAAGCTCATATTTTGTCACAAGCAAATAGCCTATATCGGTCCTTTGTCAAATACAGTTGCATTATCAGCCCTGACCAAAACCATTCAGGAATTATTTATGCAAAAGTGGAACGTGCTTAATGTTTCATTCTCCCTCCTTTTCGGCAGGAATGAAACAGCATGAGAGAGCATGAACCATACTGTTTCTCCCGTTTTGTATTTGCCAAATTTGACAACAGTCTACATTCAAATCATAGCCTACTTCCAGGTGCGCGGGAACATATTTTTGACCAGGGGTGCTGAATAACAAAATAATCATGGATGTCCGACGATTTCTCCCTCAGCATATGATTCGAATTTAGACAGCTAAATACGCCATTTCACCGTCGTGTATGAGTAGTTCTAAGAGTGAGAAGTTTTATAATGCCCTGGGCAGCCACATTCCACTGCAACTATGCGCAGCACTTGCCACTCCGACTCATCAATAAAAACTGTGCGCGCACACACCAGTCCCATAAGCGCACGTGACTTTACATCATTAATCTATTTCAGTAGGTTATATAGCCAGAAAATGTCCGTAGACGGGCTCTGATATAGCCTAGTCTAAGGTAAATTCCTTTTCTGACTTCTTTCTCTTTATCGCCATGGCATTTAGAATAAAGAATAACGTTTGCGAACCGTTCTGGTTTTGTTGCCAGCATAAAAACAAGCTTACCATCGGCCTATCCGCAAATGAACACAAGGGATGAATTGAACGATGACGAAGTCGGACATATAGGCATAGTTCATATTGGAAAAAACTTTATACAATTTGGAACTCTAGCTTTTCCCCACCGCAGTCTTTTAATGCCATCTAATCATAACGTCCGCAGTCTGCGCCATACTTAAGCCCAAATCACACCCAAGATTCGCAACGAGATGAGCAGCAACTTGATGCAACATTCTAAAACCTTGCAACTGTGACCAGACATGTGAATGCTTTGCGACGGCTTGTAACGACGTGCAACATCTAATTCACACTGCTGTAACCTCCTTTCTGTAACGGTTTCGTGTCATTGCGAATCTTTAAACAGACGATCTGACGGGTTTTAGAACATTAAATACAACCCGAAACTAAAAAACAGACCAGGCTTCTACTGGAGACCGGCCTTTAACCCAAACCTGTAGCCACGCCAGGCGTTTAAAAGAGACAGGCGTCTCTTAGGGACTCGGCGATTATTTGAAGTTTTACGGTACCCAGCTTTCTTGTGGCATTTTGGGCAGGCACGCCCACTTTACCTCGGAGTAGGGCTGTAACGATATGCGATTCGAAACCGGAATCGCGACACTCATATCCACGATACTGTGTCGCGGTATGAAAATGCAGAACCGCGACACACCCTTTCTAGTGTTTCACGCAGTGCTTTGCAGCTTATGTGGCCGTATAAGCAACACACATCTCCCGCTTTACTTACCGGTAGCATACGTTGTCCAAAATAAATAAATTAATAAATAGATAATTTCATAGGCCTACCTCTCGTTGCTTTCATTGTAGACTATGTGTTCAACTTTACCAAACAGTATACAGTAGAAGTAAACCCCCTCTCCTTGCCCCGCTCTCTCTCGCTCTCCCTCCCTCTCGCTCTCTCTCCCTCTCACTCTCCCTCCCTCTCCTGCTCAATGAACACGCGCGGCTCGGCCAACACAATCCAAATAAAACATTCACAATCGTGAAAGCAAGGACGCATAGAAGACGACTAGCTAAATTACTATTAAATCCGCTTAGAATCATTAGCATGCTGCACATATTTGTTTAAAACTCTTGCATTCAAGTTAACTCAGCTGATCATCTCAAAAGGCTACCAACGTTTCCCAAAAGGGCCTGTCCCAAGGAGAACAAGTATTACCTTGAAACTTAAACACACATGAGGAAACTGAACAGTCCAATCAGACTATGATAAGCTAGCCAACTATGCTACTTTGTTTCCAATATTTCCAGGCTTCAACCAGACAGCTGAATTAAAGAGGTAATTGTCATAAAA
Organism: Alosa pseudoharengus; assembly: GCF_046254945.1. Lineage (NCBI taxonomy): Eukaryota > Metazoa > Chordata > Actinopteri > Clupeiformes > Clupeidae > Alosa > Alosa pseudoharengus. Next base: position 40,116,752 of record NW_027468598.1, on the reverse strand, counting down.
ATAGTATAGGCTAATCTGCATAAAGAAGTGTGCTGTCATAAATATCAGACATTCAGTAGCCTAGGCTAAACTCTTTTTATATCACTATATAAAATAATACAGACATATTATACTATATATTATATTGTAATCATCTGGTGTTCTAAGGTAGGCTATTAAAATGCTAATAAAATGTCTAACCCCCCCCCCCCCCAAAAAAAAAGAAAAGAATCGAGGTTCATATCGAACCGTGGGTCAAAAATCGTGATACAAACCGAATCGTGAGGTTGGTGTATCGTTACAGCCCTACCTCGGAGTACTTGAGGGTACCCCGAGGTGGACGTACGACCTTACGACAAACACTAGATTACATTGCTGCTTCAATCTGGTGACCAATTCATGCATTGCCCGATCTTGCTGTGCGTGCAATACAATGTAACAATTTGTTTTCCAGCCGTTTAGCTAGAGGCTACATGTAGCACAAAACAATAACAATGACTAGCCTCCTGCTAATGCCCCTCGTGGCTCGAGAGAAACGCGTTCCTAAAGCAACTCATTCGTACATGTTGTACGGGTGGGTGTACGATGATTTACGAGACAAATAGAAAGCACCATAAACGTTAACGTTTGTGGATAGCCTTTCTTTAGCCCATTAAACGGAACAAACAACAAATGGAATTCTTAATTGTCTACAGAATCAGATGAGCGTGCACGCACGCAGGTCACACACAGCGCACATTAACAAGAGGCCCAAGCAAAGATCCTTGATTACTTCGCTTGAACCCTCTCTGATTCTAGTCTTACCATTGACGAAAAGTCTTGAAATGAACTGCAACAGTCTTTGAAACTATAGTCCCAATTGGGGCAACTCGAGGAAATCCTCCTCCAGTTGAACGAGACGACCTTATAGCCTACCGGTAGCCTATGTCTTTACCACAGTATGCAACGCAAATAGGACTACCTTCACATAGTAGGCCTAGACTTAATTCGCTTAGTTTTCTTTGAAAACTGCTGCCTGAAATGCACATGCGTTGTCACGGCTACATAAACAAAAGTCAGCTTGTGGGTTTTGTAAGGGCCAGCATGAGGGACAAGACCTACAAAGTTGTGGTGAGTTTTACAGGGAGACTGGTAATGCTAGCTAACATTAGTTAACTTTAGCTAGGCTACCGTAGTTTTCATACTGTAGGAGTCATATCAATCATACTCCTTCATGCATTTAATGAACATTTTGTGTAATAATTCACGGCAAGTAAATAAACTGAACATGATGGGGGTCCAAGAGCACCGGTCCATGCATCAGACCGACAAACTGAGCGTGATGGCAGTCAACAGCACTGCACCGTGTTGCTAATGTTAACGTTAACCGCTTTCACACACACACAATACAAAATACACAATGATAAATATACAATTCGATACACAATAATTTAAATTTATGAACAATATGAACAATATGAATTTTAACAATATACAAAACACTATAATTTATACAATTACTACTAAAATTGCTATTAACTGCATATATATTCACTACAAATCACTGTTTGGAGGAAAAGGGGCGCATGGCTGTCATCAAGTTGTTCAAATGGCTTTTGGCGGTTGTGCCTTGGACTTTATATATTATTCAGTGAGGCGCGGTGGTTTAAGGGATGAGTAGTTCCTACCTTCGGAAATGAAAATATGTACACAGTCTTGTACCTGTCTTTTTTTTTTGATTTTTAGTTTGTTTTTTCACTCAAAATGATATGTTGCATGCTTATGAGTTACGCCGTAGCTGGTTAGCCTAAGGCATGGTCTAAAACTCTTTAGAAACGGATTTTCCCAGACGTCGATGGGAGAAGTGAATGGGAAACTTACTTCCGGAAACTAAGCTCTCTCGGAGGAAGGGTGGGACTGTCAAGGTCTATTGCCTATTTAACTAGCTTCTTTTATTTACTTAGGCTGAGCAAAGCACAGGCCTTTATGATGGTCATCAGATACAAGGTGACCTCTAATGCATGGTCAGGAAATACAAAGTGACCTCTAATGCATGGTCATGAGTTTTCAACCAACCAAAGCCCCTCAGAACGCTACATGAAAATCTGGCATTCCATTCAGCATGGCTGGCTTCCTATTAGGTGGTCAGAATCCCACACAACCCAGTGAGCTTGTCTGATATGACTAGACCACATGCAAATCTTGTGCAAATCTGAACAGTTTCATTTCCACCACTAGGCGGTGCTGTGGAGATGTTTTATTTCCAGCACTGCCTGCGTTTATGTGCACCTTTGACTACGATCACACCCATATATGATGCATGTGGAAAACATAAAAAAATAAATAAAAAAAACACAACAACTACGTAAATAAAAGCACAACAATTAAGTAAATAAAAGCACAACAATTAAGTAAATAAAAGCACAACACGTGGTCACAGCCAGACGTAGGACTTGTAGGACTGACAGTCGGACTACACACACACACGAGCCACACTGAGCACACACAAACACACACACACACACACACACACTATGCCTTGAGTTTCAGAGGCCGGAGAGGCGTGTTTCCTCTTTCAGAAGCATCCACTTCACCCACTGAAAGCACAAACACGGGGGTGCTGAGGCTACAGCGTCCGTACCATGAACACCCACGGGGACCCAGGTTTGAGTCCGACCTGCACTCATGTCCCGATCCCACCCCATCTCTCTCTCTCTCCCACTCACTTCCTGTCTGTCTCCCACTCACTTCCTGTCTGTCTCCCACTCACTTCCTGTCTGTCTTCACTGTCCTGTCAGAATAAAGGCAAAAAGCCCAAAAAATATATACTTAAAAAAAAAAAAAAGCACAAACACACACACACAGAGGCCGGAAAGGCTTGTTTCCTCTGTCAGAAACATCCACTTCACACACTGAAAGCATAAAAAAAACACACACACACGCACGTACAGAGAGGCTTGTTTCCTCTTTCAGCAACATCCACTCCAACCACTGAATGCTTTATCAGAGAAATGTATCAGCACTCGTCCCCTGGTCTCTGATGTCTGTGTCGGTAGATAAGCTACTGCAATTATCATGAGAACATGCCTCTTCCTTATGACCTTGTGGGATGTTATGGGAACAACAACTGGAGTTATCCCGCCCTGGCAGTAGGCTATATTTCTGCCCTGGCATGATTACACTCAACCACCGGTCGCTCAGGGCCGGATTATCCATAAGGGCCAGTGGGCCTGTGCCCAGGGGCACCAACCATTGGGAGGCACCACATGACACATGCTTTAAAAATATTTTTCATACATTTTTATACTATTCACTTGAAATTGTTGAAAGACCATACATTATTCGTTTTGTGAACACTGATGTCACAATGATAATAAATGATAAATAAATCAAGATTAGGCTACATGATTAGGCTACACTATCACTCCCCCTCCCCAATCTGTCATGGTTGAGCTGGTCCACAAGTACGTGCAAATGTATCGTCTTTTAACTGCTACAGAAAATTCATCCAAAATGAACTGACATCAATTGAGTGATTGTGCTAAAAGAAAGTTGAAGAAAAACAAAGATTCTAGACGTTTAGCCACGATTCAAAATGTTGCAGGTATAGTTTTTTTGTGAGAACATCAGAAGGAATTGTTCTGTCCTGCCTGTAACAAATGCTGAAGGTGAGAGGTCGTTCTCCCGACTGAAACGAGTGAAGAATGAGCTCAGGACGACAATAACAAAAGCATTTGACTGCACTCTCCCTGCTTACCATTAAATCGGAGTTGGTCAAAGAAATGGACTTTGGGGATGTAGTCCACACCTTTGCTTGCCCAAAATCAAGGAAGAAGGAGTTCTGCTAAAGGCTCTGCTGCTGTTTTGATGTTCAGCGTCAGCAGTGCTGATGAAGTTTCCCTATTCTGCATAATGGGAATGTCTTGTGTTTTTTTGGGGGGGGGCTGCTGGCCTGATGTGTAGGCCTACACTGATGTGTATTGATTTTAGCTTTTTGAATTGATAGACATTTTAAATTGAGACATTTTAATATAGTGCTCACTGCTATGCCTAGCCTACATAGTTGGATAAGTTTGCATAATGAAAATGCTGGGCTGATGTACTGATGTGTAGGCCTATTGATTTTGACATTTTGTATTGAGTGCTGTGCTTTTGCTGTGAATTCAACATTTTGAATTGAGATATTTAAATATTGCTCACTACTCATATGCCTACATGTAGTTGTGTAAGTAAGTGAATAGTAAATTACATTAGAGAAATCCCCTTGATTATGTCTGATGTTTTTGACCGGAGGACAGCACGGGAAACAGGGGGGGGGGGGGGCTTTGAGGTATAGTGCCCAGGGGCACCACATTGTCTTAATACGGGCCTGCGGTCGCTATGCTGGTCATGACCATGACTTAGCCTACTAGGCGGGTCAATATAGGGTTCAACGTCAAAAAAATTGATACAAAAGGTTTTTTTGTAGATTCTGGTACTGTTGGACATGCTAAATAACATACTAAAAATCTAGTAAAATCTGACCTTGGGAAAGGGGTCATTTTCAAAATGGCCGCCAAAATTGCTGTCAACAGGTTAGAATGGCTATATCTCAATTACTATTCAGCCTACAGGGGTGAAATTGATATCAAATGATGGTCAAATTAAACAAGAATAGGATTTTAAATGTTAAAATTGAAAATGTTTCAATGCTCTACCTTTTTCAGCCATAAATTAAAATCAATGCGTTTTAATACAGAGCAAATGCAATACAGGATTATTAACCATCTCCATGGCATGGAGGAAGATAAGACATGTCTTGACTGGTGTTATATCTCATCTAGAGTAGGGTGGTCGTTATTTTTCAACTTTTAAAAGTTCATGCTCTCACCCCACAAATATGTTTGAATAAATAAAAAAAATCAATTGGGCAAGATTTTATCAATATTAATCAATATTTAGAGGTTGCTCAAGACCTTTGAAGTTTAACACATACTGTGCAATGTGCATATATTTGGGATTTTTCACGTATTATGTGATACATTGTGCTAGCATGTATATTTGTTTAATAATATATGCTTATGACAGCAATGGACTTATTTGACCATGCAGTCAATGACAATGTGTATTGATTATTGGTGACCACATGTGGTGGTTTTACCTACATCACCTAATGAATCTTAAAATGGGAATTCCATATTGTCCATGCAAATTTACAATGATGATTTGCTGATCTCATCTGCTGATTCCGGTATTTCCCAATAATATGCTGTTGTGAGCAATTTTCATAGCAACTCCTGTTTTAGTTGTGATATCAAAGCAAGAACACTTCAATGTGAATGAAGCACAGTAGACAATATACACTGAGACAATGGCTGAAGCAACACGAAGCAAGTCCGCTATATGGTTACTCGGATCAGAAGAGACTGAAATAACTGGAACAAAGTAACCCTCCAAGAAGCAGGTTTCATGTTAAACATTTAAAGAGAGCCCATGAGTAACAGGGGTGAGGAAAAACTCCCTAGAATTGGAGATACATATAGGAAGAAACCTCAAACAGATCCACGACTCAAGGGCCAGACCCAAGGGTATCACATAAAACATTGAAAAAAAACTATTCATGAAAGTGCAATAGCTGTGATCAATGAAGTCTTGGTATTCTAGGACAAGGCTAGGATTCCCGTTCGTCCCCAACATCATGCCATAAAACAACTGGAAACACTTCAGGACAAATGGCAGAAGCCAAGAAAAATGCCAAGAGAACTTCCAAGACTCCAACGTAGAGGCCTTCATAGACCAGTTAGGAGACCTTATTGATATTGCATTTCAGGATGCACTCATTCATCTCAAGAATCTATAAGATAGAGACTTTCTTCTGGCCCAGAGTGAAAATGGACATCTCAGGTGTACAACTGTACATTATCATTATCGTACAATTATCGATCTGAGTTCAACATTCTGTCATTACGTCATACAAGCATGACAAGTGATTTTTGTTTGTTTGTTTGTTTCTTTCTTTCTATGATTTTGATGTTGTATGTTGTTTACCACACTACCACAGTGCCTGTGTTATTAAACATAATATTGCATTTTATTTTTTGTGTGTTCTTAAATGGCACAATTTCTGCAAAAATTAGCGATTCCGGAAATATTCAAAGGCCTTGAGCAACCTCTAGATATTGTAGGAACAATTCAAAAATATTGCACAGTGTGTTTTTATTGATACCCTAACACATTTAGAGGGTGAGAGTTAAACATTTCCAAAAACATTTTTTTACCCCATATAAGGACCACCCTAATCTAGAGGTTATATGCTTTTAGAAAATATATGGTTTGGGGTGTTTAATCTGTTTTGCCTGGACAATATAGGCTAAAATGTATCCCCTTTACACTAGATTCACCTATACAGAATAGAGGGCAATGCATTGTTCATGGCATGGAGGAAGATGGGACATGTCTTAACTGGTGTTATATCTCATCTGCAGGTTATATGCTTTCAGAAAATATGTAGTTCAGGGTGTTTGATTTGTTTTCCCTGGACTGTACATGTCAAAATGTATCTGCTTTACACTAGATTCACCAATACAGAATAGAGGGCAATGTATTGTTCATGGCATGGAGGAAGATGGGACATGTCTTAACTGGTGTTATATCTCATCTGCAGGTTAAATGCTTTCAGAAAATATATAGTTTAGGATGTTTAATCTGTTTTCCCTGGACAAAAGAGGCCAACATGTATCCGCTTTACACTAGATTCGCCTATACAGAATAGAGGGCAATGTATTGTGCATTCATGGAGGAAGATGGGACATGTTTTAAATGGTGTTATATCTTATCTACAGATTATATGCTTTCAGAAAATATATATTTTTGGGTGTTTAATTTGTTTTCCCTGGACTTAACATGCCAACATATATCCCCTTTACACTAGATTCGCCTATACAGAATAGAGGGCATTGTATTGTGCATTCATGGAGGAAGATGGGACATGTTTTAAATGGTGCTATATCTTATCTATAGATTATATGCTTTCAGAAAATATATATTTTAGTGTGTTTAATTTCTTTTTCCTGGACTGTACATGCCAACATATATCCCCTTTACACTAGGGCTGTCACTTTACGTTCGAAAATCGATTGCACAATCGATTGGACCAAACAACACAAGTTTCGAAAACTAAAATAGGGAATCGATTTTAACCAAATATGAACACTATTAATTTTAAACGAATTAAACAAAATTCACAAACAAGAATATAAGAATATAAAAGAATTCCGAAGTGCAGTAAGCGAAAGCTAAAAAGAAAATTCCCACCAATTTTACGCACCGGAAACAGCTGTTTCAATCAGCTGCTGTGCTGCTCGGGTTTTGCCAAAAATGGAGGACAACGCGATCAACCTGTGCGACATGAGAGAGAGGAGTGATAGGCCCTAATAACTTCAGGAGTTCGGTGTGGAAGTACTTCGGATTTTTGGTATATCAAACTATGGAGAAGAACAAAGCGGTAGGCTATGCAAACTGTGCAATAGAGTTCTACGTAGGCGAAATTTGTTTGACATTTCTAATCGTAAACACAGCAACGTTGAAGCCTGCAGTAATGTTTGTCACTGATGTAATGGCAGGATACTCGGCTTATTGTTTTTCGAGAATGTAGCACTCCGGTTTGTCATTGTGCACGAAACTTCACGCCAATAAATCATCAGAAATATTGCTGGCTTGCATCTACAAGCACCCTCTTTACGTTCGTCCTAATGCCTGTCATTTTTTTGTGGATTGGCCTATATTTGGTAGCCTGGTGTTACCATCCTACGTACTTCCGGCCAAAATTTGATTTCAGCCTCGCACGTAGTCTGGCCCAACAGACAGTATGCGGTTCGCGTACAACCGCGCCAATCAGCGAACAGTTGAGTGATGACGCGAAACTTGCCTGCCGAGTTGCTTGTTGTAGTCCAGCGAAGCTTGTAGTTCAACATTATAGCAACAATGGCGACGGAGGAAGAGACGCTAGAAGCTATCCGCGAAGTTGTCTCAACTCTCGAGGGCATCACGCAATTAAAGCAGGAACAAGAGGCTTGTCTTGTCAATTTTATAAATGGCAAGGACGTCGTAAAACTCTCCTTCTAACTGGCTTTGGAAAAAAAGTTTGATTTATCAGATGGTGATTACTAAACCTAAACGCACAAGTGTACTACATGCATCACTACTTTTCATGTTTTCAAATAAACGTTTGCTGCTCGTTATTCTCCCCCCTACTCTCAAATTACCTTTACAAAATCAATGCGGCCTACTTAAGGAATGGAATGTTAGCTACTAGCCTACCGAGCGGGGCTCAAGGCGAGGCTGTGTGTCTTGACTTGAGCTAGCAGGTTACCAAGCGGGGCTCAAGGTAAACCACTCCGTGTTTGTGTTTGACAGAGGCCTGTGGCTGAGCTGGGCTCCAGACGAGGCTACCGTGCTTGTGGACAGTAACGTTAGCCAGTCACGGAGCATGGCTCAAGGTGAGGCTGCGTTGTTTTATGCCGAACAACTGTTAGTTTAACTGAGCAAGCTCCAGGTTAAATAACACGTAGGTCATCAGTACAATCCAACTTATCCAAGAGTGTAGTCTGAACAGCCCGTGTAGGACGAAGTAAAAGCTCCGTAGCTCCGACGAAGTCACCGGGCTGCGTAGAACAACAATCGTCTGATAAGCGGCGAGAAGAGATAAGAGGAAAACTGGCGTGTGACAAGAGCTGATATAATCTCGGTGACATGACGCTTTTGGTATAGAACTCTCGGTCTGTGGCTAGCGCAAGTTAGGGATATATCCACAACGAAGAGACTGCCCTGGCGGTCAGGTAGCCTACATACTAGCCAGCGGTCTGTTTACTACTGAGAGCAGAAGTGGGAAGCGTAAGAGCCTGAAGCGGAAGTGGTAAGCGTAATAGCCTGAACTCCGGCGCACAGCATACGTCATTACCAAACGTTGCTGATTGGTTAAGGGAACTCCAATGATTTTAAACCTCGAAATAAGCATCCGCCCATTACGGAGACGGATTCTTATTACTTTGTTCCAGACTGTATGACGAAGAGAATTCGTAGTCACAGGCGGTAAGGGCCAGGCTATATATTTGGCGTTGAAAATGGAAACGTCTTTAGACATGAAAAATCGATTTTACAATCGATTCCATGAACACTTATGTCTCAATAATCGAACAGGATTTTTTCACAAAAGTGACAGCCCTACTTTACACTAGATTCGCCTATACATTATAGAGGGCTTTGTATTGTGCATTCACGGAGGAAGATGGGACATGTTTTAAATTGTGCTATATTTTATCTACAGATTATATGCTTTCAGAAAATATATATTTTAGAGTGTTTAATTTGTTTTTCCTGGACTGTACATGCCAACATATATCCCCTTCACACTAGATTCGCCTATACAGAATAGAGGGAAATGTATTGTGCATTCATGGAGGAAGATGGGACATGTTTTAAATGGTGTTATATCTTATCTACAGATTATATGCTTTCAGAAAATATATATTTTAGGGTGTTTCATTTGTTTTCCCTGGACTGTATATGCCAAAATATATCGCCTTTACACTATATTTGCCTATACAGAATAGAGTATGTATTATGCTTGGTGTGGAGGAAGATGGAAATGTTATTTTGTTGATTTATGTTATATTTCATGTACAGGGTATATGCTTTTACAATATGTAGAGTAGAGTTTGCGAGTAAGTGGCTGTTTTATGACTTTAATAAACCATGACCCATGTACTGTATAGGCATGCATTGTATATTTGTGTAGATCAATAATTGTTGGCATCTATCATTAGGGGGGAGCTAATTAAACTGAATCTTAAACTATATGCATAAGTAGATCAGAAATAATTATTATATCATTATTCATCATCCTCTGACTCCTCTGAAAGGAACTTGTGTGGATTGTCACATTGTTCATTTTGACACGTTCCACAGGCAGCAGTGCAAGGTAATCCATATGTTCTACACGAACAGCGGAGTGTCTTGCAGAAATGCACACAATTAAGAACAGTTGACTGTCTCTGTACTTGGATCTAACATGAAAGAGTATTTGATTGAGGTTGATTCCATTCCATTCGGTAATCAGTATCTGAAAGCTAAACTGAGGGAGCGGTACGGGAATGACATATGTTTCACAGAAGGGAAAGGTTTTGAAGGCATGGTGACACTGAGAGAGAAAACATCATGCATCCTCAGGTCCTACTATAAGAACACTAAAAAAGAGTTAAAGAGTCATCAGTGACCTCTTAATCTGATAAAACATGAAAAACACTTTCCTAGGCTGAATAATGCTTCAGATATAGCCAAAATTAGCCTCTGGTGGCCATCTTGAAAATTCTTAGTCTTTGAAAATGATGATCTGATACTTTAGTGTGACATATATGATTCAGTGACCGCTAAATCTGATTAAACACGACAAACACTTTCCTAGGCTGAATAATGCTTCATAGCCAAAATTAGCTTCTGGTGGCCATCTTGGATGCCATCTTGAAAATGACAAGTCTTTGAAAATGATGAACTGATACTTTAGTCTGACGTATATGAATCAGTGACCTCTAAATCTGATTAAACACGAAAAACACTTTCCTAGGCTGAACAATGCGTCAAATATAGCCAAAATTAGCTTCTGGTGGCCATCTTGGACGCCGTCTTGAATATTATAAGTCTTTGAAAATTATGAACTGATACTTTAGTGTGACATATATGAATCAGTGACCTCTAAATCTGATTAAACACGAAAAACACTTTCCTAGGCTGATTAATGCTTCAGATATCTCAAATTAGCTTCTGGTGGCCATCTTGGACGCCATCTTGAAAATGACCCCTTTACTGGGGTCAGATTTTACTAGATTTTTAATATGTTATTAAGTACATCTAAAGGTATCATAATCAGTTGAAAAACCTTTTGTATCAATTTTTTTGAGGTTAGGTGTTTTTTTTTTTCATATATTGACCCGCCTATACCGGTATGTCAGAATGATTAATGTGTCTATACAGCGAACTAGTTCAGGCTGAACATTATATTAAGCTCGACTCTTAAGTTAAGTAACGACACTTCTGCTTTTCTAAAGTTAAGAGTTTAGCTCGCTAGCGACATAGGCTTAGCCTACATGTGCGGTGGCCAACTGCTTGGGAAACATTAAATCCTCCCCGTCTCTCCACACACACACACACACACACACACTCAGCGCTATTTTACTCACTCTTGACCAGGCACATAATCCCAGTTTTCCTCGCGGATTCCGATATAGTATGTCCGTGTGACGCCTCCGGCCAAAGGCAGCAGCAACAGCAGCAGCGCGACGGGGGTGAGGGAAACGCGGGAGATCATCGTCCAAACTGGGGGATTTAGCGCATTTGATTCGGAGACGCAGAGGAATTTTGTCTTGTCATTCTCAAATCAAAACCGAAACTGAATTCCCGGTCTTGTGCCTTATGCTTTCTCCACCTCCTCCTTGCGCGTGCATGCGCTGTGCTCATAGCCTACCACCACAGCAGCAGTTGTCACTCGTCAGACATTCACAAGTTGTTTTAGACGGTTTGAAGTCGTTTTTCATATACGCCATGAGCGCTAGGCTACATTATGGTACTCGGACAAAAGACATGTAAACAAATAGGCCTATTACTTGCTATGTTTTGAAAACTAGCATTAAACTGGATTCGATCCCGCAAAATCAACCCTTATATCACTCTCCAGGCCGACTCTGTACTCACCGAGCCAACTTACCCCTGACTATTACCCCACCGAGCCAACTTACCCTGGCTATTACCCCACCGAGCCAACTTACCCCTGGCTATTACGCGATGCAATTAACTAGTCTACCATCAATCAAAAACGTAGGCTACTGTAGGCAACACCCCAATAACATGTCCTGAGGAAGGCTATCTGAAACAAGTGGTTGCCCTTCATCTAAAACAACGTGTTACCTTGGGCTGCTACGGTCGTTAGTGCACAATTTAAGTAGGCTACTATTCTATGTTGATCACCTAAAAATAAAAGATGTAAGGGGTGATGACGTTATTATAGTAGACTTAAATTCTGAGAAATTAAATGGCACGAGAAGAAACTATCTATTTTAGCGCACCAGCCCGCGATGCCTTCAAGGATTGAATGCAGTTTGCAAATAATTAGCGTAGCCTATTTTTCAAGTCAATAAACGTTCTTAATTTTCGAATGTCTGTGTGGGAGCATTTGACTTTTCAAAACCATAGGCCTGGTAGTCGCTCAGACAAGGAGTTATTAGATAAGGGCAATACCATTTGTATCACCTAATGCAAGACAAAATGTTGCCACGGTGTTGTTTACGTGGTTAATGCTATAAAGTTTGCAAAAATGTAGCCTATATTTTACATGTCTTTTGTCCGAGTGGTTGTAGGCTATATCATGAGTCTAGTGATCATGGCGTAGATATGACTGATGCGACTTCAAGTCCGTCTAAATCAACTTGTTTGTGAGTGTTTGACAACTCCTGCAGCTGTTGTGAGCAACGCGAGCACGCGCAAGGAAACCAGTAGGTGGGAAAAAGCAGAAGGCACACAACACCGGGAACTGAATACGCCTCCTGCCGCTTGCGTCTTGACGTCTACCAACTGTCATATCGGATAGTTGGGAAATCGGAAAATCCCCAGATGACGAAACTGCTATAGCCTAGTGTGTGTGTCTGTGTGTTAAGAGGCGTGTGCGAGGTGGTGTGTGCGTGCGTGTGTGTGTGTGCGTGCGTGTGTGCGTGCAGGCGCGCCAGAGCGAGTTTCAAAGTGCAGGGGCCAGATAACGCCCCCCCCCCCCCTCATATCGCGTGCACTGTTATTCTCTCTCCTGCGCAAACACAATGCGTCAAAATAACCTCCTATGCATAATTATGCTTCATAGTTGAAAAAGTTGAAAAAATGCATGTGGTTATTATTTTACAGAAAATGTAGGCCAGTTATGGTAGGCCAACTTGGAGTGAATATACACACACGGGAGATTCTCTCTGCACTCGTAGCGAGCATACACTGGCAGGCGCCACGGCTACAGACCACTGTTCATTTCAGATAGGACCAAACGCACACTTGCCAGGGCTTCAGCCCCGCATGTCATTTCAAAAGAAGACAGACAAAGCATATTTGAAGCTAAACAAAACATATTTGTAGCCCTGAGTGTGGTTCATGACACTGCTTATCAAAGAAGACGCAGCCCCAGATAGCAACCAGAGTCGGCCCGATTTTGGCTGAGTGCTGCCACTGTCGGCGGAGTTCCACTGAGGCACTGTCCCCTTGAATGGGCCGACACTGACACGCAGTAGTTGGGCTGATTACTGAGTTTCTTTACTTGGCCCGATTGTAGTTTACACACAGTAGTTGGGCTGATTACTGTGTTACTTTACTTGGCCCGATTGTAGTTTACACGCAGTAGTGATAACCAATGTGACCAATGTCACTCTCATTGGTTTAAAGGATGTTATTCCCAAAACACACCCATGACTGATTAAGAAATATAAGAACCCTTTTGAACAATGTGCCTGATGTTTGATAATAAAACCACTGGACACGCCCCTAAATGTATTTAAACTTTTTGCCTCTAACCATCCGTTTCTGATCGCCAAGATAGGGGCCCTAATCTTGACTCATTTCCTTATTAATGACCTCCATTTGAATTAATAATTGACTTAATCTTTAAGTTCAAGTTCAACTTAATGACCTCTGTTTTAATAAATAATTGACTTAATCTTTAAGTTCAAACCTAATGACCTCTGTCTTCACGAATAATCACATTTGCCCTTACAGTACCTCACTGTAGCCAATCCCAATGTAATAAGATCATTTAAACAACACGATCTTCAAATGGGATGGAACTTCACTGTAACCAAACACGATCTTCAAATGGGATGGCTTTCTGCCTCAACATGCTGTAGCCAATCATCATGGAGTAAGATAATTTACACTATATTATATTATATCATATTGTGTTACATTATACGCCATCTTGGCTACACACTTTACGCCCTCAACAGACGCCATCTTGGCCACACACTTTACTCCCTCAACAGACGCCATCTTGGCTACACACTTTACGCCCTCAACAGACGCCATCTTGGCTACACACTTTACGCCCTCAACAGACGCTATCTTGGCTACACAGTGGAACGCTGGACACTTTACGCCCTCAACAGACGCCATCTTGGCTACACACTTTACGCCCTCAACAGACGCCATCTTGGCTACACACTTTATGCCCTCAACAGACGCCATCTTGGCCACACACTTTACGCCCTCAACAGACGCCATCTTGGCCACACACTTTACGCCCTCAACAGACGCCATCTTGGCTCAACAGACGCCATCTTGGCTACACAGTGAAAGGGGACAGAGCATTTTCACGTGGTAGTGCAACCTGTAGTTCATGGTAGTGCTCGTGGTAGTGCAACCCGTAGTTCATGGTAGTGCTCGTGGTAGTGCAACCCCGTAGTTCGTGGTAGTGCAACCCGTAGTTCGTGGTAGTGCTCGTGGTAGTGCAACCCGTAGTTCGTGGTAGTGCTCGTGGTAGTGCAACCCGTAGTTCGTGGTAGTGCAACCCCGTAGTTCGTGGTAGTGCAACCCGTAGTTCGTGGTAGTGCTCGTGGTAGTGCAACCCGTAGTTCGTGGTAGTGCTCGTGGTAGTGCAACCCGTAGTTCGTTGTAGTGCAACCCCGTAGTTCGTGGTAGTGCAACCCGTAGTTCGTGGTAGTGCTTGTGGTAGTGCAACCCCGTAGTTCGTGGTAGTGCAACCCGTAGTTCGTGGTAGTGCTCGTGGTAGTGCAACCCGTAGTTCGTGGTAGTGCAACCCGTAGTTCGTGGTAGTGCTCGTGGTAGTGCAACCCGTAGTTCGTTGTAGTGCAACCCCGTAGTTCGTGGTAGTGCAACCCGTAGTTCGTGGTAGTGCTCGTGGTAGTGCAACCCGTAGTTCGTGGTAGTGCAACCCCGTAGTTCGTGGTAGTGCAACCCGTAGTTCGTTGTAGTGCAACCCCGTAGTTCGTGGTAGTGCAACCCGTAGTTCGTGGTAGTGCAACCCGTAGTTCGTGGTAGTGCTCGTGGTAGTGCAACCCGTAGTTCGTGGTAGTGCTCGTGGTAGTGCAACCCGTAGTCACGGTTGAGACATCTGGAGCAGCAGCAGTGGAAAACACACTTCACAGAGGTACAAGCAAGTTATAACATAAACGGTTCATGTTTTGACACAGTACAACCATGTCACTGTCCAACACAGGACATTACTCAAGTTATAGATCAAAAATCACCGCACACTGACACACTGTACAGAGCGCTAGGCGAAACGCGTTGTTCGTTCTAAAATAAATATTAAGTTTACAGTGATCAGTGTGCGGTGATTTTTGATCTTTCACTCTTGGATTATACTTACCTGCCTCACCTGCACCTGTTCAACTGAAGGTTTGTGCACAGGGACACCTATGGACTTTGATTACTAAAGTTATATTTAAATGTTGCGATCTTCATATCCGTGCACAGAGTTGCTGTTTAATTTCAGACGATTCTGTTGAAATATTCTGTTGAAATGTTCTGTTGAAATGTTCTGTTGAAATGTACGCACTTCACGAGGAAGCACACAGCGCACACAGGGCACGGCATTTAAGCGTACTGACGGTAGTACACAGGGCACGGCATTTAAGCGTACTGACGGTAGTACACAGGGCGCGGCATTTAAGCGTACTGACGGAAGTACACAGGGCACGGCATTTAAGCGTACTGACGGAAGTACACAGGGCGCGGCATTTAAGCGTACTGACGGAAGTACACAGGGCGCGGCATTTAAGCGTATTGACGGAAGTACACAGGGCGCGGCATTTAAGCGTATTGACGGAAGTACACAGGGCACGGCATTTAAGCGTACTGACGGAAGTACAACATCTGAGACAGAGTATGATTTGCCTAATCTGTGGTAATGATTATGCCAACATTGGGCAGCACTTCAGAAAGGCCATAAAGGGTTAATAAGGTAATAAATATGGGTCAATAAGGTAATAAATATGGGTTAATAAGGTAATAAATATGGGTTAATAAGGAATAAAGGCCATAAAGGGTTAATAAGGTAATAAATATGGGTTAATAAGGTAATAAATATGGGTTAATGGGTTAATAAGGTAATAAATATGGGTTAATAAGGAATAAAGGGTTAATAAGGTATTAAATATGGGTTAATAAGGAATAAAGGCCATAATGGGTTAATAAGGTAATAAATATGGGTTAATGGGTTAATAAGGTAATAAATATGGGTTAATAAGGTAAGGTAATAAATATGGGTTAATAAGGTAATAAATATGGGTTAATAAGGAATAAAGGCCATAATGGGTTAATAAGGTAATAAATATGGGTTAATAAGGTAATAAATATGGGTTAAAGGGTTAATAAGGAATAAAGGATAAGGAATAAAGGCCATAAAGGGTTAATAAGGAATAAAGGCCACAAAGGGTTAATAAGGATTATTACACGGCTCTTCAGAGTACTGGAGAAAGTTCCATTCACATGAATGGGCCTTCCCAACGTTCGGGCCTATGTTAAATCTATATAAATCACCGGCAAAGTATATAATCACCGCTGTCAATGGCAACGGGTTGATTAACGTCTTTCATATCCCTCCGCAAAAATTCCGTTCGCTTATTGCAATGGAATTTTATTGAAAGGAAAAGTAAGCTGGTAAGACGTTGCCACGCAACACCTGAAACTGTCAAGTTCTATCTGTGTGGCGAACTATTTATTTTGTCAGCGGAAGACATGAAACGGTAGCAAAATCATTTTTAAAGATTCATTGTGTTAGGTTTCTTTACTCGTTTTGGCAAGTAGCCGTGTAATAAGCGGGATAATGTATTTTCCGCCGGTAATTATCAGAAAATAAGTCCCTTCAGGTCGAAGCAAAACCCCTCCCCTGCGCGTCGGGGTTCTGTTCTCCCTGTCGGGACTTATTTTCTGATAATTACGGGCAGACAATACATTATCCCTTACATAAAGGCCATAAAGGGTTAATAAGGAATAAACGCCATAAAGGTTTAAAAGGAATAAAGGCCATAAAGGGTTAACCCTTTAGGCGCCAGAGGTTTTTTTTCGAAACGTTCGATTTTGACATCTTCATTTCAAAAGGCTATATCTTAAAAGTGATAAGAGATAGACTTTCTGTAAATTAGAGAAATATTAAGGATGATCCAAAGTTTATGTAGGGAGTAAATGTTTATATCTAATTTGCATATTATGACGTCATATGGAAGCGGCCATCTTGGATTATAGAATTTTTTAATGAAAAGTCGCATGTTTGAATGATAAAATGGACCACTTCTTTCCCCCCAAAATGTCCCTCACCTTCTGTATGCTATATTGCACAATACTGAATGCTCAGGTAAATAGTAAGTAGTGAACAAACTGTGTAAATCATTACTAATAAATGGCAGAAACAAACCAAATGCATGTAGCGGTAGACTGGCCTTTTGCTGTAGAGATTTTCCATTTACTACATACAGTAGGCACTCTGATTCCATGTATGGGGCACATATATATTATTCAGATGACACACAAACAAAAGTAGACAAGACCTGTTTAGTTCAAAAGCTCATTTGCCACGGCAAGGCACAGATCAGGAGTAAGATGACGAGACAAGACAAGAGACAATGTTAGTATTTTTTTTCTTTTTCTTGTTTTTGTTGATGTTTTTTTTTTTTTTTTTTTAGCTGACAAAGACACACACATCACAAGGACATGAACACACAAAAAGGAACACATAGTGTATGTCCTAAATGATCAGGGAAATAGATAGCAAATCAACAGTGTAAATCATTACTAATAAATGGCTGACTTTTTTTTTTTATGTAGCAGGCCTTTTGCTGTGGAGATAATGACTCCCTATCCCTATCCATACAGGGCCGGCATTCCCATCATCTTGTGATAGACTATGCATGACCTAATGTGTATGTGTGTGTGTGGGAGAGGAAGAGAGCGTGTCACCACCTCCACCATGCGAGCAGCATGGCCAGATCTGCCTCGCGCGCGCCGAGTGGAGAGAATTTGCACAGCTCGGACTAGGCCTACTGTCATTCTCATTGCGACTCCCCACACTGCCTCTACGTTCCCCCCCTAACTGTCCTATGAGCACTTCGACCTCGTCTAACATACCCAGTGGCATTAGACAAAGGCTCCACCACGTTACTGTCGCCGCGATTGTGGAGAGGCACACGTTCAGAAGACAGAAGCTAGCGCTATGAACATTAGGCTACCTCCAGCCTCGTTCGCCACACCACTAACACCCTGCTAACTTCCCGATGAACACTCCGAACCCGTGAAACATTATTCCCACCAGTGACATTGGGCAAACGATTTGTGCTTGGTGTAAGCTAAACTATGGAGTAAACTCTCACTTTGTCCGGCTGCATCATTGCAAGGCAGGGATGCATCTGAAGCCTCACTAAACGAATCACCGTCATTTTCTGTAGGCAGATATACCCCTTCAGAATCAGGGTCCGCGAATAGAAGACCCAACACTTCATTTCAGGTAAACTTTTTTGATGCCATTAGACGATAATCTAATGCAAATACTTGCTGACGTTGACAATATCGCTCTGACAAAGTGGCTCACACGCACACTAGCTCCGGTATTTCACGCACTGATTCACTGCAGCTGTAGCGCGAAAGTTTTGTTTGAAGAGTGCCCTTTTTTCGACTCGGGGATGACGTATGACATGTCTGCCATCTAGTGGAGTGGAGGTCGAACGAAATATGACACCCTATTTGACTAAATCGGCCGTTTTATTCAGTACCGCATCTTGTCGACTATAGTCGACTGTGGCGCCTAGAGGGTTAATAAGGAAATTAAGTTGCTGCACATGATTGCCAAATGTTGCTAGATGTGTTAGCAGCAGACATTAGCACACATGGCCAGCAGGTGGCACTGTGCAGTGAGTCAACCTCACTCCTCTATGTTAATAGATGTGTTAGCAGCAGGTAGCACTGTCTGTGCAGTGAGTCAACCACACTCCTCTATGCTAATAGATGTGTTAGCAGCAGACATTAGCACACATGGCCAGCAGCTGGCACTGTGCAGTGAGTCAACCTCCCTCCTCTATGCTAATAGATGTGTTAGCAGCAGACATTAGCACACATGGCCAGCAGGTGGCACTGTGCAGTGAGTCAACCTCACTCCTCTATGCTAATAGATGTGTTAGCAGCAGGTAGCACTGTCTGTGCAGTGACTCAACCTCACTCCTCTATGCTAATAGATGTGTTAGCAGCAGGTGGCACTGTGCAGTGAGTCAACCACACTCCTCTATGCTAATAGATGTGTTAGCAGCAGACATTAGCACACATGGCCAGCAGGTGGCACTGTGCAGTGAGTCAACCTCACTCCTCTACACTAATAGATGTGTTAGCAGCAGGTAGCACTGTCTGTGCAGTGAGTCAACCTCACTCCTCTATGCTAATAGATGTGTTAGCAGCAGACATTAGCACACATGGTTGCCCTTAATGCCGATGGCTGCAGGTTTAAGTCCAGTGAGGTTAACACACTGCAGGTTACATATGGAATTAATAATTTACCCCCCCCCCCCCCTTAATATTTCAGCGTTTCTCATCCATTAGAATTCCTCCTGTGTGCGAACACCGAACACTTAAGGGTTCTCATGGCGTGACCCCGTGTTCCCCCAAAGAGCTCCCCACAAAGCAGAGGCCTTAGAACCCCAGCCTACACCGTGTGTGCCCCTAATCTCCCCCTACACACCTGAAAGCAGCTGGTAAACCATGGGCCTTTCCAAAACTAGTTATTTCGTCCTCTCCCTAGCCACATGGAGGGTCCGCCATATTAAAGGAAAATTCCGGTTTTTAGCACTTTAAGGCCCTTTTCTGGTTTGTTTTGGATGAACTAGAGTGGTGGACACCGATATTTTGATGATTGGTCCTGTCTCGACTTTTCTGACTCGTTTTGAATCGCCTTTGACTTCTCAGGGTGGCTGGCAATGGCCATACTGTAGTAGGCTACTCAAACATGTCCTAAAACAACCCTTAACGTTCGTTTTCAAAACTGTGCAACTCACCGAGTGGTTAGTGGTGTTTGTTGATTATTAAAAGCAAATATATCGGCGCAATGTATGATTTCCAGCCGTCTTATTTGCTATTGTGGAACTATTCACAACCGCTCAATATTTGAACCTGAAGCATAGACGGTGGCGCAGCTATCAACGTGCAATGAGTCTTCCAACAGAAATCAATGGGATTTTACAAAATGGCAAATAAGACACGACAGAGACTGTATTTTGCTATGCTACTTGTTTTGGAACCACAAGAAACTCAACAGGTTATCACAATATTGACTTTATTGACAATTGAGTTTTACCTTTCCCCAGTTCATCCAGCCGTGTTACTGTCAGACTCAGAGAACGGCTGGATGAACTGGAAGTGGAAAATGAGTGTATTTCCCCAAATGGTGGAATATCCCTTTAATCTCGATCTTTGATCTTGATCTTGATATCAGAACTAGTTCGGAGAGAGAACAACCGCTCAAAAGTAAGCCTAGGGTACAACCGGGACCGGGGCGATTGAAACGGGGGACGAATGAAACATTCTAGTTTTCTCCTAGTGCAACAACGATAGACAGACATCATTTGGACAAAACAGAACATATTAACCTCCGTTGCTCAGTGCAGGCGATAAATTCGGTGGTCAAAAGTAAACTTTATTAGCGGTTTATTTTTTATTAGCGGTTTATTTAGTGTTTATTTCATTATTAAAGAGTGTTTTTAATCTAAAGTTTCGTAACATTTTGTACTATAGAAACATTGTAAATCATTGGAAACATGTATTATTCTAGTTATATAAATGGCATAGTGCATGGTATTTTCATAACTGTGAGATATACGTGCTTCACGATGACGGCAATGAGTTGTTAACAGACATTCACCAAGGCGTAGCAGCAATCTATCTGAAATAACATCTATTTGAAGTACCATTCATGATTGTTAAATATTGAAGATGTGGGAAGTGTACATAGCTTAAACTGTATATTTAAACTGTATCTCGAGTTTAATGTCAGCATGTCAACTTTAAATTTGACACATCGAGATTAAAGTCGACATGTTATTTCAACTTGTCTCAAAATGTCCTTCCTTGTTTCCTTCACTAAAATAATTAGAAGAGTCCCTGTAAAGTGCACTCCCAAAATAGTCCCCGTGAGGACCCAGTCTTCCTCATTTTAATTTCCTCCCCCACTTCTCCCTATCTATTCTACCCCATGACAATAGAACAAATCATTTTGACTGCTTAGAAAAGTAACAAGTCGTGTTATTCAGATATATTTTTATTACAGAAGAGAACAGAAGCTTTACAGTGTCGATTTAACCGTTTTAATCATAGACTTCTGAAATCTTGCAATTAGATCCATAGAGGAACACGTCATCTCATCTGAATGTGTCATAGAGGAACACATCATCTCATCTGAATGTGTCATAGAGGAACACATCATCTCATCTGAATGTGTCATTGGTGTGATCCATAGAGGAACACATCATCTCATCTGAATGTGTCATAGAGGAACACATCATCTCATCTGAATGTGTCATAGAGGAACACGTCATCTCATCTGAATGTGTCATAGAGGAACACGTCATCTCATCTGAATGTGTCATAGAGGAACACGTCATCTCATCTGAATGTGTCATAGAGGAACACGTCATCTCATCTGAATGTGTCATAGAGGCAGGGCTTTGAACCGGTTCAAGGAACGAAAACGAAAACCGGGAACTTTTTGTATTTTACAGGGAACAGGAACGAAACCGGAAACGTTATTATTTTTTATGTTCTGGAACAGGAACACTTATTTAAAAATAATGGTAACCGGTTAATACCGGTTTTATTTCATTCCTCAAAGTTTTCGTTGAAGTAATTATTTTCCTGCGCACGTTACCATGATGGCTGAGGTTCACTTCCTGTGTGACATTACATCAGACATCGCTGACTGAATGGAGAGAGAGCGGTGGATTACAAAGTCTCCACTCCACATCAATAACACTCAACACAATAACAATAGCTATATTTGTCGACTCCACGTTAATGATGGACTAGCGAACATTTGGCTAAATGACGCCAACACCTCTGTTTGCCTAATGCACAGATGGCTTGTTACGGTACGAGTAGGCCTACTGTATGGCCTTTTCCCCCGACAGTTGGAATTTGTTGTTGCCCGAGTGCAGGGGCGCCTGCAGGAATTAATGCTATGGTACGCACACCCATCCCCCCCCCCCCCCCCCCCGAAAAAAAAAAAACGTTCACGCGTGGACAGTATTTTTCCTTTAGGTTCGTGCATACATAGCATAACAACATCCACATGCAATAATGCAACAACAACGTCTACAATTACCTATTCATTTGGGCAACTTTATACATCCCTATACAGGCTAAAGCTACCTTTAGTTGTGTTATAGCTACTGTAACGTCTGGCTTTAAACAGCTGTAATGCAGTCGTTCTGACAAGCACACCAATTGCTTAGCCAACCTTGTTCTTGCCCATCTTGAATAGCTGCTCTAGCTTTGCTGCCTCCATCCTTTCTGTTTTCGTTGTTTAAACTTGTGATATCCATGATGAGTATTGAGTTAGTGAATTAGCTCAACATTGTGTGCTGATAACCATATAGAAAGCCGAGTAAAAGAAAAACAAGTAGCCTATGCGTGCCTGCGTGCGTATTCTCCTGCTCAAACATGTGTGCGCGTTAATTTTGATAAGTGTTCACTAACTTTACTTAATAGAAAATTGTAAATAGCCTGATGGCATGCAACTAATGGGATACTGTGCATAGTTGGAAAGGTATGGTAGGCCAATATGGTGTGAATATACACACACACAAGGTAAATTTTCTCTCGTTGTTGAGTGATGGTACGCACAGTGCGTACGGACATACACCTGCAGGCGCGCCTGCCCGAGTGGCATAACCAAGTGTCTTAATAATGTCGTTTCGTTTGTGTGGAAATTTTCTCTTTTAACAATAAACTACACATTTGAAATAATTGTAGGCCTATTTAATTATTATTATTAATAATAATATAATTATTATTATTTAATAATGGTTGTAATATTATTACATTTGGTTTAAGCTGGATGAGAAAGATGTGACATAATTCTATAGCATTAAAAAGCTGACAGGAACGAAATTAACCGTTCCGGGAACAGTATTTTTTTGTTCTAACCGGTTTGGGAACGTCAATTTATTGGTGGAACTCATAACCGGAAACGTTATAATTCCGTTTCTGTTCGGAACGAACCGATTGGAAAAAAAAATCGGTTCAAAGCCCTGCATAGAGGAACACATCATCTCATCTGAATGTGTCACTGGTATGTGAGAGGGCGTGTACATGAAGATCAATCTCTTATTTTTACTTCTTTCAAAAGGCAGACTAAATAAGGTTGATGTAGGCTTTCAAAAGGCTAAATAAGGCTGATGTAGGCTTTCAAAAGGCTAAATAAGACTGATGTAGGCTAAATAAGGCTGATGTAGACTTTCAAAAGGCTAAATAAGGCTGATGTAGGCTGTCAAAAGGCTAAATAAGGCTGATGTAGGCTGTATGGATACAGATGCATAGATTGGTAGGAAACTTATTTGATGGAAATCAACAATCAGATGCAGATCAGAACAGAAATACACTAAAAGGATGATGTAGCAGCAATTAAAGTTCCCCTAGAACATGATGATTGGGCATGATATTTAAACTACGCTAGTGTTCCATGGGCATGATATCTAAACTACGCTAGTGTTCCACATGATATCTAAACTAGTGTTCCACATGATATCTAAACTACGCTAGTGTTCCATGGGCATGATATCTAAACTACGCTAGTGTTCCACATGATATCTAAACTACGCTAGTGTTCCATGGGCATGATATCTAAACTACGCTAGTGTTCCACATGATATCTAAACTACGCTAGTGTTCCACATGGGCATGATATCTAAACAACGCTAGTGTTCCATTGGCATGATATCTAAACTACGCTAGTGTTCCACATGATATCTAAACTACGCTAGTGTTCCACATGGGCATGATATCTAAACTACGCTAGTGTTCCATGGGCATGATATCTAAACTACGCTAGTGTTCTATAAGCATGATATCTAAACTACGCTAGTGTTCCACATGGGCATGATATCTAAACTACGCTAGTGTTCCACATGATATCTAAACTACGCTAGTGTTCCACATGGGCATGATATCTAAACTACGCTAGTTTTTCAGCCGCCACATTTACCAACATCCGTTCATTCTTATGCTGGAACTGAAGTGATACGAACGTTTCATGAATCACACATGAGCCCAGCACCCTGCTCACACACTGCTCACACACACACTCTCCCGCACCCTGCTCACACACATGAGCCCAGCCTGCTCACACACATGAGCCCAGCCCAAGATGATTCCAGAGCTCAGATCTGCGCTGGTTTCTACATTCAACTGATAAATCAGGATCACACACACACACACTGCTAAACAAGTACACACACACACACACACTATCTCTCTCACACATTCACAGTAACACACTCCCACACACTCATGCTCTCACACACTCTCGTACTGTCCCTCAGCCTGCTAAAACACATAACACACACTCACACTCTCACACACACTCTCCCGCACCCTCCTCACACACACACACGCTCTCACACACACTCTCCCGCACCCTGCTCACACACACTCACGCTCTCACACACACCCCTGCTGAAAAAAACAGCTAGAAACCAGCTTATGCTGGTAGCTGGTTTTAGCTGGTCTTTGATGGTTTTCTTCCAGCTCTTGCTAATCTTTGCTGGTGTAGCTGGTTGGACCACCAGCTGGATATGCTGGCGTGACCATCTGAGGAAGCTGGTCATGCTGGTTTGACCAGCCTGTCGTGTGGAATACAGCTGGTGCAAGATGGTCATGCTGGTGACCAGCCTGCCAAGCTTGACATTGTTGGTGTAAGATGGTCATGCTGGTTTGACCAACATAAGCTGGCACGGCCAGTTAAACCAGCAGTGTAGACCAGCAACACCAGCTAAAATGACCAGCTTGAGGTGGTACGACAAGCAAAACCAGCTGAATTACCATCGTTAGGTGGGTAAACCAGCTAAAGGTATGTTTTCGCAAGAGATTTGCTGGTCTAGCAGGTCAACCATCATAGGGTGGTCAAACAAGCTGGTTAACAAGCTGGTCAACCAGCAAACCACCTTTAGCTGGTCAGGCTGGACACCCGCACCCTGCTGTCACACACACTCACGCTCTCACACACACAACACACACTCACACTCTCACACACACTCACGCTCTCACACACACTCTCCCGCACCCTGCTCACACACACTCACACTCTCACACACACTCCCGCTCTCACACACACAACACACACTCCCGCTCTCACACACACTCGCCCGCAACCTCGTGCTGTTCCTGAGCCGGCTCTGCTGCAGTGGCCAGTGTGGGCTCTGGTGTCCAGGGCAGTGTTTGGAAGCAGTGGTTGTCATGGCAGCGGTGAGCGGTCTCCGTGGCGAAGCGGCGGCCGTGCAGGATCTCCGTGGGCAGGTAGGACGTGCGCCGCTGGTGGGTGGAGCCTGTCTCCTGGGAGGCGGACAGGAACACCACCAGCTCGAACTGTGATTGGCTGCTGGAGGTCAGCGCTTGTCCCAGGCGACTGCTGGGGGTCAGGGGATGGCCAAAGGTCAGAGGTGACAGGAAGAGGGGGCAAGGTCGTGACCCCATGCCCGGCACCCGGAAGTCCAGCTCAGTCTGCCGCACGGCGTGTGTGTGTTGGTCTCGCTCCAGCAGCACGGCGCTCACACACACGTTCTGCAGCGGGAGGCCCGTGGTGTTACACACACGGAACACCACACACACCTCGCCGTCCAGCTCACACACACACGCCTGGCGGCTGAACACCAGCTCCTCACACCGCTTGCCTGGACGGCTGAACTTGGCCACCAACGCACCTGGACAGGGAGAGGGAGTGGTGCACATCAGGAGAGAGTGTGTGTGTGTGTGAGTGTGTGTGTGTGTTGTTATCACAATACCAAAATTATTGTTTCGATACCAAGTCAAGAATTGATTTGATTTGGGCCCCCAACACCTTGATTGACTTATTGACATTAAACACCATGTTCTATTCTCTACAGCTGACTAACTTATTCATCTATCAGGTATACAGACCTCACTGTCCTGTATCTGACCCTAGGCAGATGGGTCAGGCCCTTGAGTCGTGGATCTGCTCGAGGCTTCTTCCTATATGTATCTCCAAATTCTAGGGAGTGTTTCCTCACCCCTGTTACCCATGGGACTTCTTTTCTTTCTCTGATTGTCTAACACTCTGTAAAGCGCCATGAGACATGTGTAATGTTTTGGCGCTCTATAAGTACAATTAAATTGAGATTAAATTGACACAAACGCAATGATGCCTACGCCATTACTCTACTAGCCTCGTGAGACCATCCTGATCTCGCGAGCTTCAGGGTTTCACTTGCAGATCAGTCTGGCAACTTTTCGTTAAAGAGAATTTGGAGCAGTTCACCAAACGAACATCCAATCAGCGTTGGCTTTGAGGCGGGTTGAGGTGTGACGCAACGAACAACATGATGGCATCCACAGATGAGATGAGCATAGCTATCGTGCAAGTTTTATTCAAATTAGAAAGTATTCCTGGGTAAACTGTGAAGCTATGAGTCTCAGCCATGCAGCTGGGAGGAATGAACGACACAGACATCCTCCACGGCCGATTCCAGTTCATAATGGAGGAATATAGCCTACTTTCTTCAGAAGTGTAGGGCCTACCATGAAAACTTGATGGGAATTGTTGTTGATTAGGTTCATGTCACATACAAATGGTAAGTTAAAACATCTTAACGTTAGTTACGTTACCTAACGTAATTGTATGTTAAACAAAGGCATTAGAAGAACACTTTGTTCATCTCATTGGTTGATTTGGCCCGTCAATAACCAGCAAAGGTGGTGATAGACAGATGGTTTATCCAATCAGCTAACCAGTATTTCCGCCCCTTCCCAAAAGTTCTTCAATGAAAAGTTGCCAGATAAGCGGAGTCAGGTTATTACTCATATACTCTTACTCATATATTATGAACTTCATATCAAGTGTATGAGTGAGTGTAAGTGTATGTATTTTGTTAAGAATGTATAGTATTTTATTATCTGTTAGTAGTTACGAGTAGCTAAAAATATTTAGTAATTTGAATACTTTTTTAAAAAGTAGAAAATTATTACACATATTCATTTTAATTGTTTTTTAAACTATTACATTTATTAATCTAAATAGATTTTTAAACTATTACACATTGTGGCAGGATAGCCACAGCAGTGGAGAAGACGGAGGAGACCAAACAGATTTCAACGAAAGGCTTCATTTCTTTTTTTTCTTTTTCCTCTTTTCTTAAAATCGTGCAAATATTTACAATGTCAACCATGCATGAAAAATACGCAAAACAAAAACTGTAGCAAAACGAAAATAAATAGGCATAAGTAGCCAGGCTAAGTCCTCAGACCCTGAACCACTATCAACCACAATCAATTGACAGACATGTTCCCATCACCACCATCACTGACATACTGAGGCTCTGGGGCCTAATACAGAGCATTGCTATCCGTAGCCCCGCCCCCTGGATAACCCCACTGTCAAAAATAATCAATTAACTAAATAACAACATTGTAATTACCAAATAACAAATCAAACAAGAAAACACATAATACACAAATACATACAATAATTGACATGTACAAAAACACCTTACTAAACCCCTAAAAATACCTTTAATTTATTACCCCCAAAACACCCCCATAACAATGGGCTGCCCCACAATGAACCCGGGAAACCCCTCTATTTCCTCCCAGTGGAACAGTCCATATGTTTCCCCACACGCGACGCGGAAGTTAGTTTTTAACGGCGGGTGAGTGAATGGCTTACGGAGTTGTGATAGCAAATGTTTAATCAATAAATTACGTTTCTATTTCATTTCTTCTGACCACCAGAGGCGGTGCTTTCAGCACCTGGATGTCCATCACATACGCATGTAGGTCGAGTGTTTGTACCAACAAAGTCACCTGTGACCGGGGTGACGTATGACGCGACGTCATGCACTTAAGGTGCTTTCACCCCGGAAGTGACCTCTTGTCATCTTCTCGTATGGACGTAGGTGTTTCGAGTCAGTCGCTAGGAGTCTTGTAACCCTTACGGGTTGGAGCTGCGTTTTCGCCCTCTTAAGACTGCGATTGCTGTACATTTCATCCAGGTAAGTGCTTGGGTTTCTAATTTGTTGACGCGTCCACGAGTGGTTTCGCTCTAGGTTGACGTCGAAGGAAACTTGCCCTCTCGTTAACTGTTAGCTGGCTTAGCCGGATATCGGTGGCCTCGCCGGCATTCCTAGGTGCCTCCGACCAGATTTTCGCAGGCTACTATCTGAACTTGTATTTGAACTCGAGACGGGGTTCAGTTATTTAATTTGGCTAACGTTAGCCCAGCATTATTGCTGATCTTCTGTGCTTTGAATGACACTAGGTGTCTTGTATTTTGTGTTGATTTAAATATAACTTAGCGATTGTGGATAGCGGTTACTCGCTTTCATTCTTCAAGTCAGCTTTATAATAGACAGCGTTTGTTGGCTGTCTGATTAAAATTTCAGTTTGTGTTTTTTTCGCTTGTAACTGTAGTTCATGCTGCGACGAGTGCATTTCGCTCTATGCGCAGCTGAACTGGGCTGAGTGCCCGTTGTCAATAACGTTGACCTTGTTTATTTACTTAATTACGGCATGTTTATGGTGTGCGCCGAGTGCTCGGCCTCCCTGGAGCCTGATGACGGTCACGACCGCTGCCCCCGTTGCCTTGGTGTAGACCACCTTAGACAAGGGCTGACGGAGAGGGCTTGTGTAGACTGCTGTTGTTTGAGTTTAGCTGCCCGCGCCGCCAGACTGGCCGGCCTAGATGGAGCTGCAGGATCTCCATTGGCCTGTGCACAGCCGGATCCTGGCCAGTCCCCTAGATTACAGAGACGCAGACAAGCAAGCGTGCTAGACCTACAGACGGGGAGTGCTCCTAAGCGCACTAAGTCAGACCCTTTGGCCCAGAAAGTGGACTTTTTGGCGGAGGAATTTGCTCAGATAAAGGCACTACTGGAGGGTTTGCAGCGTCCTGATGTACGGCCAGCTAGCGGTTCCGCTACAAGTGCTTCAACACACGGCCCACCGCCCCCTGTACTGTCCCCAGCAGTAAGTGTCTCTGAGGATGATGTGCTTTCCATCAGAGCCTCAGAGAGTCTAAGGACGGTGGATGAGTGGGCTGAGGACGTGGCAGAGCTGGTATCTTACGGCTCTGACTCCAACTCCCTAGAGGATGGTGGTTCTCTGGGTAGCACGGCTGCTGGTCCGGCTCTAGGGCTAAGGCCAGCAATACAGTTAGCACTGGCACGTCTAGGGGTGGATGCACCACCCGCGGAGGCTGGTGCGCAGAGTGCTTTTTTCATGCAGACCCCAACTGCAACTACATTGTGTGTCCCGCCGTCAGCCCCCTTTATGGAAGAGCTACAGCGATGTTGGGCAGACCCAAGGCGTTTTTCCCATCTCCCTAGTGATTGTAGGGCACTAGCTAATATGCAGGGCGCATCCAGCTGTGGCCTCGACAAGATGCCTAGTATAGAACCCACATTGGCAGGCTTGAACCTCTCGCCTGATGAGGCGTTGAGACCAGACGTGCGCTGCCCATGGCCACAATGTCGCCTGACGGACGACCTGCTCGGGAAGAGTTATGACGCGGCGGCACGGATGGCACGTATAGTAAATTCTATGTCCCATCTTGTTTTAGCCCTCTCCCAGATCCTCCAGTCTCCTGGGGTCGACCCATCAGCGCAAACCCTCAGTGAAGCCTCGTTGTGGGCATTTGCCTATATGTCAAGGGAGCTCGGGCGGGTGATGTCTTCCCTCACACTCGCGCGACGTCAGGTATGGCTCGCCCAGTCTTCACTGTCTGAGCCTAGCAGGAAGGTCCTCCGTTCTCTGCCGGGACAGCTGTTCGGACCTGTGGCGCAGCAGGCCCAGGAACGCAGTGTGCGGGCGACACAGGTCAGGCAACAATTTGCCAGTTTACACCACACACCTGTTCACCGGCAGAGACCCTACTCAGGGACTGACAGGGCCCAAGTGAAGTCAAGTCTCAGTCAAGGCCACCTCCACCAGGGGGATTTCGCAGGCCCGTCACTAGACAGACCACTCGTCCGGCACAGCAGGACACAACATATGGCCTCCAGGAGCCGGAGGGGCCGAGCGGGCAGGCAGTGACGGCTCAGTCCCGGCGGTCGGTCGCTTCACCAGCCAACAGCTGTTGAGCTGGGAAGCGCTAACATCAGACCCCTGGGTGCTGGACACCCTATCAGAGGGCTACAGCATTCAGTTCAAACGCCGACTGCCAAGGTTCACAGGGGTCAAGATGACAACGGTAAGGGACGAGGCCAAGGCACTGGCCCTGCGTCAGGAGGTCAGGGCCCTTCTAGACAAAGGAGCAATAGAGCCCGTAGAGCCATGTTCACTGAACAGTGGCTTCTACTCCACGTATTTCATAATCCCAAAAAAAGGGGGTGGTCTTCGCCCCATATTGGATCTCAGGTCATTAAACAACTACCTGAAAACCTTAACATTTCATATGTTGCGCACAGCAGACGTCCTCCAGACCATCGGGAAAGACGTCTGGTTCACGAAAATAGATCTCAAGGATGCCTATTTTCACATACCAATTGCACCACATCACCAGCAGTTCCTGCGCTTTGCGTTCGAGGGAAGGGCCTACCAGTTCAGGGTCCTCCCCTTTGGAATATCACTGGCCCCTCGGATTTTCACCAGATTCGTGGCAGCAGCACTGGCACCACTACAGAAAACAGGTATGCTCATCCTCTCGTACCTGGACGATTGGTTGGTAGTGTCTCAGACAGAGTCAGATTCGCTCAGAGATCTAGCTCTGTTGATATCTCACTCAGGCAGGTTAGGACTCAAGATAAATCTCGAGAAGAGTACGTTGACGCCCAGTCAGCGTCTAGTGTTCATTGGTATCCATTTGGATTCTCGCAGGAGACAGGCGAACCCATCTCCCCAATGGGTGAACGACATCCTCAGTCGGGTAGGACAGTTCAGGAGAGGCCAAGTGCAAACCTTCAGTTCCTTCCAGGTACTACTGGGCACGCTCACGGCAGCTGCTGCCGTTGTCCCCCTAGGCCTCCTCTCGTTGCTCCAGATGTGGATCAACAGACTGGGGTTGAATCCAAGAGCCGACAGGCACAAGCTGGTGAGAGTCACTGCCAGGTGTATTCAGTGCATGCGACCATGGAACAGCCGGGCATACTTGACTCAGGGGGTTCCCCTTGGTGCCATACCCTCCCGCAGGGAGGTCGTAACGACCGACGCTTCTTTGACAGGTTGGGGTGCTGTTTGGCAGTGGGACCCCCAACACATAAATGTGTTGGAGCTTCAGGCGGTTCTCCTTGCCCTCAGGCACTTCTTTCCTGTGCTGTCGGGGAGGCATGTGCTTGTGAGGACCGACAACACAGCAGTGGTTTACCTCATAAACTACCAGGGGAGTATGAGGTCTCAGTCATCCCTGAGCCTAGTTCGCCAGTTGCTGTCCTGGGCCTACCCCCGCTTGCTGAGCCTGAGGGCAATGCACATAGCGGGCATTCGGAACACAGCAGCAGACTTCTTGTCCCGACAGAGCCCTCATCCTGGGGAGTGGAGGCTACACCCAGAGGTGGTGCAGGCCATCTGGCAGCGGTACGGCAGAGCTGGATCTTTTCGCCTCCCAAGGCTCTACACACTGCCCCCTATGGTTTTCCCTGGAAGAGGCAACGAGCCCCTTAGGCCAGGATGCGCTGGCACACGAGTGGCCCCAGCAGCTTTTGTACGCATTTCCCCCCCTTCCACTGATCCGTGCCATTCTCCACAGGATCTCCCAGGAGGGCCACGCGGTGCTGCTGATAGCCCCCAGATGGCCCGGGAGGCTGTGGTTCCCAGTGTTGCACGGGCTGTTGGTCGGACGCCCTTGGCGCCTCCCCGTTCGTGCGGACCTCCTCTTACAACTGGGGGGACAGATCTGGCACCCGAATCCAGCGCGCCTACAGTTATGGGTATGGCCACTGAGGGGCCTGAGCCTCTGCTAGGTGCTTGCGACCCAGCAGTTGTTTATACCATCAACAACTCGCGGGCGGCTTCCACTAATGCGCTCTACGCGAACAGGTGGAAGCTCTTCGTGGACTGGTGCCGGGCCCGCGGGGAGGAGCCAACCAGTTGTCCAGTACCGACAATTCTCGGATTCTTGCAGTCTCGTTTCGACGGGGGCCTGGCTGCAGCCACCATCCGGGTTTATGCCGCGGCAATATCTGCCAGCCACAACAAGGTGGATGGCGTCACCGTGGGCTCCCACACACTGGTGACTCGTTTCCTGAGGGGGACACAGCGACTCAGGCCGCCACAGCGGAGCCAGACACCTTCCTGGGACCTACCATTGGTGTTGGAGGCACCCATTTGAACCTCTTGAGAACACAGAGGATAAATGGGTGTCGTTGAAGACTGCCTTTCTGTTGGCCATGGCATCAGCAAAGAGGGTGGGGGAGGCCCCAGCTGTGGCGCAACTGGCTGGGGCACCTGCACCGTACGCCGGCGACCCGGGTTCGATTCCCGCCCCGTGGTCCTTTCCGGATCCCATCCCTGCTCTCTCTCCCATTCGCTTCCTGTCACTCTCCACTGTCACTATCATTAAAGGCATAAAAAGGCCAAAAAAATATACTTTAAAAAAAAAAGAGGGTGGGGGAGTTACACGCTCTGTCAATCAGCCGTGAGTGCCTCCAATGGGCCCCGGGAGAAACGGGGTCACATTGTGGCCTAACCCATCTTTTTTACCGAAGACTTTCTCCTCTTCGTTTGTAAATCAGCCCCTCCATTTAGCCGCGTTTGATCCTCCAACTGGGGAGGATGGACAGCAGGGAAACACAGCCTTGCTGTGCCCAGTCCAGGCTCTAAGGGCATATATTCAGTCAACCACTGGATTCCAGCGGTCGGACTCACTTTTTGTCTGCCATTCAGGGCCAAGGCGGGGCCAGGCATTGTCAAAACAACGACTGTCCAGGTGGATTGTCGAGGTTGTCTACAAGGCCTATGACAGCGGGGGCCTACCAATCCCAGCCTCCGTCCGCGGCTACTCAACCCGGAGTGTGGCGACATCATGGGCGGCCCTGAAGGGGGTGCCACTGTCCGACATTTGTGCGGCGGCATCATGGGCATCATCTTGCACATTCGCTAGATTCTACAGAGTTAACGTGGCTGCAAGTAACCCGCTAGTCACCGCTACTCTCTTAAGCCATTAGTTGGTCAAAAAGGTAAGTTCTCCTCCTCGTGACCTTGTTGGTATGTGTCATCCAGGTGCTGAAAGCACCGCCTCTGGCGGTCAGAAGAAATAAAATAGAATGATGGTTACATATGGAACCGCGGTTCTATGAATTTCGGATGACCGCCAGAGCTTGGCAGTCACTCGGAGGGGGGACGAGAAGATTGCCAAGAGGTCACTTACGGGGTGAAAGCACCTTAAGTGCATGACGTCGCGTCATACGTCACCCCGGTCACAGGTGACTTTGTTGGTACAAACACTCGACCTACATGCGTATGTGATGGACATCCAGGTGCCTCTGGCGGTCATCCGAAATTCATAGAACCGCGGTTACATACGTAACCATCGTTTTAACAGCCAGTGTGCATGATTTTACTTGTTGATACTAGACGAAGAATATACAGATGAGAAATGAGAATGACAATATATTTTACGTGAATGTTTGAATCAGTGAGCTGCACAAACTATAGCCATCTAGAAGTGCTGGTAGGCCTTTCCCTGCACTCTAAAAACTAAGTTCGGCCCTGTGTAGGTAATCTATGGTAAATGGTGATTAATGACAATGTGAAGAAGATAAACATAAACATACGGTAATGAGAATGAGTAGCGTCAGGACAGGACAGCAGTGATTTAAAGATGCAAATGGCCGCCTGCGCGCTACGTGCGCGTGTGTGTCACAGCTCAGTCTGTGACACACATATTAATCAAAATTAATGTTTTAAACGTATTAATCGCAATTGATTTTTAAACTATTACACTTATTAATCTAAATTGATTTTTAAACTATTACACTTATTAATCGTAACTGAGTAGCCTGGCTCCGCCCACCTAGATCTTTCAGGCTCAGGTCAGGGAGATCTCGGCTGTTTCAAGTGTCAAGGTGGGATCCATGTGTGTATCCTCTGCGTGCTCAGAAAATATATGGAGGATTTCAAATCTGTACTAAATAAGGCAGCTCACTATGTATTTAAATGTAAACATTGTTTTATTGTCACTATGTAAAGTAGCCTAAATGAAGTATGGGTCATTTGACAATTATGAGCTCTTTGAACACCGTAATGGTGTTAAGAGGACATTTAGGAAGAGTATTTAGGAAGGGCATTTAGGAAGGGTATTTAAAATGTTTCCAATGACAGCGATTGCAAGCTAAATAGTAGACTTTTCTTTTTATGATTTGTTTAATGGTGACTACTCTGTTGTTTATTTTGGCAAATTAATCAAACATGCATAATATAATTTGTTGGTGTGGGAGAAGAACACCTGCAAACGTCAAAAATGCAGTTGGAAAATACAGAAAAGTAAAGGCAGACCCACATACATTGTTTCCTGACTGTTGATGCTGTTTATTGTTATTTTGTAAAGTTTAAGCCAGGGCTGTCACACTCATATCAGGTAGTGGGCCGCATTTGTTGAAATGAGACCTTGTGAGGGCCGTAATTGTCATGGTCATTATAATTTTTCTGCATGGGTATGAGTGTTGTTTGATATACTCCTTTACCTACTTATAAGCAAACATGTCTTATATAATGCTATTTCTCTCTGGAAAGAACCTACTTCCATGTCAGTTCTTTCAGCCTCTTCCTTCCTGAGGATGGTTTGTATGGGGGCAATTCCACGGAAAATTTACTTTTTGTCACATCCATAACGTCAGTGAAATGCCTTGCCATTTGTATAATATGAATGATAACATTAATTTTTTGTGCATTTTTTCTCATGTACATTCTTCAGCCAAATATAGCAAATGCTCAAATTTTATGTAATCATTCACATCATAACATACCATCACATTTTATTGGCGTTATGGATGTTACAAAAAACTTAATTTTCCATGGAATTGCCCAGTGCTAGGTTTAATCAATGTATCATAGAGATATTGCTTATTACACATTGTTGAAGACTATCTTTTTTTCTAATTTCCCCTTCCTACCCAGAACATCTGGGGGGCCGTATGAAACCTGCTGGCGGGCCTGATCTGGCTCCGGGTTTGACACCCCTTGTTTAGGCGAAATAGAAAGTAATACAGTGGGTCCCAGTTAAAAATTGACACTTCATTCACGATCATGGTGAATGGTGAAATGTAAGTACAACTGCAGCCGCTTGGGGGCAGCATAGTCCGCTGTGGCATTTTACGGTCGAACCAGACGGCGCATTCGACAGCAAGGGCTGTGATTGGCCGAGTTTTCAGTGCGTTTCTCTGTGTTTTTAGCAGCCCCTGCAACATGCTAGTCCACTGTAGCCTAAGCTTTGTACATAATGTTAAACATAGTTTTGGATTCAGTGGCAAGATTTCTTGATTGTACAGTGTCTGTCTCTCAGTAATGTTTTAAAATGAGAGCTTCGTCAGCTGGCAGTAGGCTACTTTGTCGGTAGTCATGATTTTTTTTACTACACTAACGAGGTTGAAATATAGACTTTGCCTACAGCATCTCCTTAACAGTAATGTTAACAAAATGACAGCATTCATATGACAAAGAAAAACGAATTCGGTGACTCAAGACTGTGCCACAGCAACCAGTGTAGGCTACAGTCCTACCCAATAGGCCTACTCGAAGCAGATAGTGTTGTCTGACGGTCGAGTGGGTTAATGCACGTATTTCCAGAACAGGTCTGCAACTTTCAGGCAGTTCTGAGTTCGAATCTAGGCAGGAGCAGAGCCATATAAAGGCCTAGGCCTATTGTTATAATTTTTTGCAAGGTGTTGCTCCTGGCAATACTTGTTTATAAGACGTTTGGTGATTAATTGATAGCTGTTTTTTGGGACACGTTAAACGTTCTTTATAATGAGCGCATCCGGGGAGTAAAACGACTGTTACGCGCTGTTACAACTGGCTACAATGATTGCAATACAAAAATATGCGCGTGTTAGTTTAGTTAGTTTTGTGATGTTTTGCACTTTTGCCTCATGTGTTTTCAGGTTTGAGGGCTTTTTTGGCAAGATTGACCTTGGTTAGACTCTGCATATGTTATTTCTCCGTATGGAAAATAAAGTCAATTTTCGACACACGTCTGTTATTAGTTCAATAACAAGTGTTGCTTGTTAAAACACATGACTAGTGAAACTCATGATTTTAGAAATATTTAGCCAAAGCCAAAAAGTGTGAGAGAAGGAGAGACGCCGGTGCAGCTCAGATGTCTTCTTAATTTTCTTTATTCTTTAGTAAAAGGTGCAGAACATTATTAAACTTTGACTAACATTTCGATGTTCGTTAGTCAAAAACATCGACACATCGAAACGTTAGTCAAAGTTTAATAATGTTGTCTACCAAAAAGTGTTACTTTGTGCCCCGCGCTCCCCACTGCTTGTGAAAGAAGGGGGTGGGGGAGGGGGGCTGTTGCTTGCAGTTTGTTCAATAAAGCGATGCAGATTACATTATTTATTTCTGATTAATTGCGTCTTTTGATGTCTTTTGCAACATCTGCTTGTTAGGCTGGGCTACTGTCCTGTACAGGTAAATGTTCAACAATTGCTGGTGTAGGCCTACAGGCTATAATCAATTAGGGACTGTTCATTATTTATTTAAGGGGCTACCGGAGGAGTTTTGGGAGCGTTAGTCAAAAAAGACGTGACCCTCCCTCGCCAGCAAGAATTTTTTCTATGACCCTCCAAAGTGATTGAGAAAAAACGCATGAACCTCCCCAGTCCCAACAATTTAGGCTATTGATGCCTTCTGTAGGCTACTGGGTCAATTTGGGAGCTTGCATGCTACGACTCCTTCCTTGAAATGCCTTGAAAAGGCTGTCGTTTGCACAATTTCACAAATAATCACCGGGACCGAAACAAACCTGTCAACTTTTCCCGGGTTTATCGCGTATTTTAACTTTTTCCTCGCTGTCTTAGGAGGAGCTGCAGGGCCGTCGCAAGGGGGTGCGAGACCCTGTGCGAACTTGACAGCTGCATGGAGTTACATGCATGACATCATGCGATAGCTTACTTTACACATAGCCAAGGCTACCGTCGGTGCATTTTAATAGTAGCCTAGTCTAATAAGCTACACCAGCTTGTCTTTAAGAGGGGAAATTGTATAGCCTATAACATTAGCTGAGTCACATATTTGGCCATATGGTGTTTATCATAGGCTACACCACGAAACCAAATAGTGTAACAAAGGCGAACACTTTAACAGGGGAAATTAATTGGGCATGAATCATTGTGCTGAACGGTATTTGTCGATGAGGAGAAACACACACGACATTCAAACTGTTGATAAGGTGCACTATGGAAACTGGTCTGTAGGCTAACATGGACAAATAAATGACACTGACTCGCCATATCTTACTCAGCAATGAAATCATAAAAGTGTTACTTTGTGCCCCGCGCTCCCCCACTGCTTGTGAAAGAAGGGCAGTGGCGTCGTTAAACCTGGGCATTCGGGGCTATAGCGGATCCTCTGGGGATAGATAGCCCCGGATCTATGGGCCGTCAACAACAACAACAACAACAACAACTCTAATGGTGAATGAAATAAACAGCCCCGTAGAAGAGACTTTTGTGTTTTGTGTCCATTGTGTGCATTAACAGCAGCGCAAGAAAATCTGACGTGACCTGGGCAGGTTTAGAATCATTTGTTGCAAAATGTTGCAATTTCAATTCTCCTCTACGCTATTACGCATTGCTGTTTCGTGCTTCTACTAACTAGCCTTAGCGAAATAAGTGTACAGAAGGACAAATGAATATTAGAAGTTTCTTTAGAGAAAAAAAGGGCAGAGCAGGGACAAGAAGTGGAAACTAACAGTGTGTCATCATCTCCCGCAACCCAGGAGGACATTTCGATCAGCTCAGTTTCAATATATCGTGATTTACTATTGAATCACATGCGCAGTAAATATAGTAAACCTGACCTCGTTTGAGGGGGCTTCCAAGCAATGCATGTTGGGCTTGATTTTGACAGAATGGATTTTTTTTTTGGGCAAAAGTTCGTGATACACAACCCAAATGCATTGCTTTCAAGGCACCCATAGCCCATTAATTGAAGGGGATGACGTCCAAATGTTTATCCCGAGACGAACGCTCACACCTGTGCACTTGACAGAGGTGCATGACGATGTTTATTCTACAGGCTATTTTAATGTCATATTTTGGGTGTTGTATGTGGTGCACTTTGGCAGAAGAGACGTTCTCCTTACACGGTCTTTAAACATCAAAATATTCAGAATGCCGTGACGTGAGTCACTACAATTGGCCTTCCTTTTCATTCTCAAAGTAGGTTAAAATTGCATGTTCATCAGCCCGATTTTCAAAATCTCTCGGGAGAGAAACCCCGGAACCCCCCGACCAAAAAGGTCTCTAACTTCTGGGCTCTAGCCCCGACTGTTTTAAATAGCTAGCGACGTTAAATAAAGTTTGTTAAATAAAGCGATGAAGATTACATTATTTATTTCTGATTAATTGCGTCTTTTGATGTATTTTGCAACATTTGCTTGTTAGGCTGGGCTACTGTCAATGTCCTGTACAGGTCAATGTTCAACAATTGCTGGTGTAGGCCTAGGCTCAATTAGGGACTGTTCGTTATTTATTTAATTAAGGGGCTACCGGAGGAGTTTTGGGAGCGTTAGTCAAAAAAGACGTGACCCTCCCTCGCCAGCAAGAATTTTTTCTATGACCCTCCAAAGTGATTGAGAAAAAACGCATGACCCTCCCCAGTCCCAACAATTTATTGATGCCTTAGGCTACTGGGTCAATTTGGGAGCTTGCTACGACTCCTTCCTTGAAATGCCTTGAAAAGGCTGTCGTTTGCACAATTTCACAAATAATCACCGGGACCGAAACAAACCTGTCAACTTTTCCCGGGTTTATCGCGTATTTTAACTTTTTCCTCGCTGTCTTAGGAGGAGCTGCAGGGCCGTCGCCTGTGCGAACTTGACAGATGCAAGGCCCTTTTCACTTACGTGCATGAAATCATGCGATAGCTTACTTTACACATAGCCAAGGCTACCGTCGGTGTATTTTAATAGTAGCCTAGTCTAATAAGCTACACCAGCTTGCCTTTAAGAGGGGAAATTCAATTGTATAGCCTATAACATTAGCTGAGTCACATATTTGGCCATATGGTGTTTATCATAGGCTACATCACGAAACCAAATAGTGTAACAAAGGCGAACACTTTAAGTGAACATTTGTGTGAAATTTAAGTGAAATTTCTACAGTAGGCCTACAACATGCTGTTAGGCTGGGCTACTGTCAATGTACTTGTACAGGTAAATGTTCAACAATTGCTGGTGTACAGGTTATATAATCAATTAGCTAAATCATTTGTCCAGCTGTTTAAACATTTTTTCGTGCTACATTCAAACGCAAAAGGTGCTTTGATATATTTTTCGTTTGAACGTCGGCAAGCAGGCATGCTTTGGTTGCAATGAATGAGGATAATTGCTTTTTTTGCATTATTTTGAATATGACTCGCTCCAGTCTCAACAGCACGTACTTTTTCCACACGCTAAGTTCTAACACACATATCCCCTCTCGCTTTCTCTCTCTCCATCCCTGCACACGGTGCTTTCTTAAAGGAGCTGCACCATTTTACAACAATTGCATCTACATTTTCATATTAGAATGTTTTGTCAAGTGTAAGCTTAAACTACCGTGATCAATTTAAGTTCCCGTGCCCCCGCTGCGTCATGGAAGCAGTAAGTCTGTCGCATCAAAAATAGTAGTGGCACCCAAGTGACACCTTGTGGTTGTTTGTGTCAACTGCAGTTTGTGCCATTTCTGCTGAGAAAATGGGGTGCGTGATTCATGAAGGAACCCGTCCAAACTTAACGGGGACCCACTGTACTAGGAATCTCTGATCAATGTGATTGGTAAGGCTGGACAAATGATTCAAGTTAGTGCCCGTCGCAATACAAGTGTTGGAAACAAATCCCAATCATGAGTCACCACTCTATTCACTTGGTGAATGATTTTTCAGGCTAGTAATTAGCCTTCAGTCTCATGGTTTTAGGCTAGTGAAAAATAGTGGATAAGGATTAGATAAAAATAAATGTGCAAAAAAATCTGGGATCATAGGTTAATTTATTATTTTAGTTAGCACTACACAAATGACAGACATGACCTGAGATAACAGGATAGTTAGCAAGGAACTCTCAAGAAGTAAAAGTTTGCCAAGGTTGCGTATAGCCTATTTCTGAAATGACATTAAACCCAACAGTAAGGTAGCCTGGGTTTTCCCATGCTGCCTTACGCACAATTTTATTCACGCTGCTAGGCAGCCTGGATTCTATGGACTTCATTTTCACCTCAACAAAGGAACCAATCACAGAACGGAGTGAGGGCAGCAAGACGATGACGACACACCGAAGCTGTTACGAGCTACGTACAGACGCATATAGACATTCGTATCGCCCAATCAACGGCTCTGGGCATTAATAAACCACGTTTCAAATACAAGAAAATGAATGTCTAGTTCCTAGACCCTCAATGAGATGAGGTCTGACGTTAACCAGGCTAACAGTAAGGCCTAAATAACCTAAATCCCATAGCCTAGGTAGGTTAACAGCACAAACTTTAGAGATGCAAGTGAGCAAATCAACTTGACATTAGCCTATTATTATGTGTCACCATAACATCACATTAGCATCACATTAGCCTATTATTATGTGTCACCATAACATCACATTAGCCTATTATTATGTGTTGCCATAACATCACAATAGCCTATTATTATGTGTTGCCATAGCATCACATTAGCCTATTATTATGTGTTGCCATAACATCACATTAGCATCACATTAGCCTATTATTATGTGTTGCCATAGCATCACATTAGCCTATTATTATGTGTTGCCATAACATCACATTAGCATCACATTAGCCTATTATTATGTGTTGCCATAGCATCACATTAGCATCACATTAGCCTATTATTATGTGTTGCCATAACATCACATTAGCCTATTATTATGTGTTGCCATAACATCACAATAGCCTATTATTATGTGTTGCCATAGCATCACATTAGCCTATTATTATGTGTTGCCATAACATCACATTAGCATCACATTAGCCTATTATTATGTGTCACCAAAGCATCACATTAGCATCACATTAGCCTATTACTATGTGTTGCCATAACATCACATTAGCCTATTATTATGTGTCACCATAGCATCACATTAGCATCACATTAGCCTATTATTATGTGTTGCCATAACATCACATTAGCATCACATTAGCCTATTATTATGTGTTGCCATAACATCACATTAGCATCACATTAGCCTATTATTATGTGTTGCCATAGCATCACATTAGCCTATTATTATGTGTTGCCATAACATCACATTAGCATCACATTAGCCTATTATTATGTGTTGCCATAGCATCATATTAGCCTATTATTATGTGTTGCCATAACATCACATTAGCATCACATTAGCCTATTATTATGTGTTGCCATAGCATCACATTAGCCTATTATTATGTGTTGCCATAACATCACATTAGCATCACATTAGCCTATTATTATGTGTTGCCATAGCATCACATTAGCATCACATTAGCCTATTATTATGTTATGGTTATGGTTATGGTTATGGTTATGGATTTAGCAGACGCCTTTGTCCAAAGCGACATATAAATACAAAACAACATAATAATATTTAAAAATGAACAGGGAACAGATTAAAATCTAGGTCAAATATAGTAAGGAGAATAGTTGTAGTACACAATAATATCAATTCAATCAATAGCCTAATAAAAAAGCAATGTAAAAAAGGGGAAAGGCAATAATAAAACAATAATGTCAATTCAATCAATAATATAAAAACAATAACATGCTAAGACTACATTAAGGAGAATATCAATAATAAACAATAATGTCAAATTAATTAACAGCCTAATTAAAATAAAACAACATTATATAAACCATAACACATAAGCGCTTAAACAACTAAGTATTATGTGTTGCCATAACATCACATTAGCCTATTATTATGTGTTGCCATAACATCACAATAGCCTATTATTATGTGTTGCCATAGCATCACATTAGCCTATTATTATGTGTTGCCATAACATCACATTAGCATCACATTAGCCTATTATTATGTGTCGCCATAACATCACATTAGCATCACATTAGCCTATTATTATGTGTCACCAAA
The DNA here is from genome assembly GCF_046254945.1 of Alosa pseudoharengus. Taxonomy (NCBI): domain Eukaryota; kingdom Metazoa; phylum Chordata; class Actinopteri; order Clupeiformes; family Clupeidae; genus Alosa; species Alosa pseudoharengus. The sequence continues at coordinate 40,074,301 of NW_027468598.1, read as the reverse complement.
GCATCACATTAGCATCACATTAGCCTATTACTATGTGTTGCCATAACATCACATTAGCCTATTATTATGTGTCACCATAGCATCACATTAGCATCACATTAGCCTATTATTATGTGTTGCCATAACATCACATTAGCATCACATTAGCCTATTATTATGTGTTGCCATAAAATCACATTAGCATCACATTAGCCTATTATTATGTGTCACCAAAGCATCACATTAGCATCACATTAGCCTATTATTATGTGTTGCCATAACATCACATTAGCATCACATTAGCCTATTATTATGTGTCGCCATTGCATCACATTAGCCTATTATTATGTGTTGCCATAACATCACATTAGCCTATTATTATGTGTTGCCATAACATCACATTAGCCTATTATTATGTGTTGCCATAACATCACAATAGCCTATTATTATGTGTTGCCATAGCATCACATTAGCCTATTATTATGTGTCGCCATTGCATCACATTAGCCTATTATTATGTGTTGCCATAACATCACATTAGCATCACATTAGCCTATTATTATGTGTCACCAAAGCATCACATTAGCATCACATTAGCCTATTATTATGTGTTGCCATTGCATCACATTAGCATCACATTAGCCTATTATTATGTGTTGCCATAACATCACATTAGCATCACATTAGCCTATTATTATGTGTCACCAAAGCATCACATTAGCATCACATTAGCCTATTATTATGTGTTGCCATAACATCACATTAGCATCACATTAGCCTATTATTATGTGTTGCCATAACATCACATTAGCATCACATTAGCCTATTATTATGTGTTGCCATAACATCACATTAGCATCACATTAGCCTATTATTATGTGTCACCATAGCATCACATTAGCATCACATTAGCCTATTATTATGTGTTGCCATAGCATCACATTAGCCTATTATTATGTGTCACCATAGCATCACATTAGCATCACATTAGCCTATTATTATGTGTTGCCATAACATCACATTAGCCTATTATTATGTGTTGCCATAACATCACATTAGCCTATTATTATGTGTTGCCATAACATCACAATAGCCTATTATTATGTGTTGCCATAACATCACATTAGCCTATTATTATGTGTTGCCATAACATCACATTAGCCTATTGGTGTTCATTGGTACATCACTCAAACTAGCAGCCATGTCTCGCTGTTTATGGCACATGATTTGTGTGTGTGTGTGTGTGTATGGTGTGTGTGTGTGTGTGTGTGTGTGGTGTATGTGTGTGTGCGTGTGTGTGTATGGTGTGTGTGTGTGTACCTATGGTGATAGCATCAGTCACCAGAGCCACCAGCACAGGGTTTTCATTGTCCGGTAATTACCGGACATTGGCCGAAAAAAAATGAAATGTCCGACAAAATTAAATCTCTCCGGTCAAATTGTCCGATTGAAATTGGCTAATAATCCCGTCCCCTAACGCAATCTGAATTTGAGAATAAGCCTTAATATGTAAGCCTATATTATACGTCCTGTGGCTAAATGAACAGGCTCTACCGTTTGAAAAGTAAGCTATTAAACAACACGCATAGCCTATGTTGCATTTCAAATATGAAGCGCACGCTTAAAACAACGTTAAACAACGAACAAATGAGTGAGGCGGTTCAAACATGGCCAGGCCCAGGCAGATAGCCTTAAAAGTTTTTTTAACTTTTTTTAAAAGACGCGATGGATGATGATAAATTGGTAACGTCTGAAGCCTCAGATGTCCGGTCAACTCCACCACCAGATAAAAAGCAGAAGTGTCGGGCGTATCTGTCTATTTTGGCAACTTGTCTCACCTTCTTTATCAAGCCGCCGCGCGAGCCAGGCCGGGGGGATTTCGGACGCACGTTCAAACAAACTTAAAGATTCTAATTCCAACAAAAATAGGATCTTCTATCCTTCTAAATACAACCTAAATAATCCAAAGATGTATGCGTGTATCAATGTAAATGTAAACGAAAAGCTTCAATGTTGTTTTGTATGTGGTTACTGTAGTTCATGAGTTCTTAGTCTATGTTCGTGGTCGTGGTCAAAAAACTATATCGCTCCCAACTGTGTCTAGCGCTTCTTCACTAATGCGTTCACCTGCCAGGCCTCACTTCCTGTGTCCATATATAGGAGTTCCTGGTGGTGTCATAAAGCAAGTAAAAGTGCCAGCAGGGGGAGGTAAATTTCAATAAAATAAACTTAAGCTTAAATTGGCCCTAACACTGTCGGAATCAGTGACATTGGAGCATTGGAAGTGGAGTTGCGGGGGATGCGGCCGCTCCAAGACACTGTCATTCTCCGTAGCCTACACTGGACATGCAAAGTGTTCTTTACCCAAAGCATACAGTAGGCCTATGCGTTCTCTGTCTATGATCTGCAGGGTTAGGGCCTCCTCGACGAGGAGATTACTGGTCCGCGGATAATTTCTGGCACAATTAAACGGTATCATTGAACCGCAGCCGAAAGAAAAAGAAACGAAACATTTCCCAGAATAGGAAACATTTAATTTATTGGTATCAAATAAAGAGGCATAGCATTAGGGCAGGGGTGGGCAACTAATTTCCCCAAGGGGCCACATGACAAACTGGGACTGTTGAGGAGGGCCGGACCCAAAATACCGAACTCAAGTCTGAACTCAATTCTGTCCAATTCTATTCTGTTCTTGTATAACATTAAGTAAATCATATGGTTTTGTTTACTACTCGTAAGAACAGATGAAAATGTGAGGGAGACAAAGGAAAAACAGCAATAGGCTATTTAATCTATGTCCAGTATTTGATCCTCATTCTCGAAAAAGATTTTTTGACATTTACATTTTTTTTTTCAGTTTTCAAAGACTGATATAAAAAAGTACTACAATATCTATATAATTAGGCTAGGCCATGAAAATGTGAAGGAGTCAGTACAACCATAGGCCTGTACCACCATTTCATCAACACTCAGCAATATTTCATCATTAAATCATTACGATCATTAAATTAACTCTATGCAGAATTGGACTATGAAAATGTGGAGCAGACAATAGTAGGCGGTCATTAGTTAATCAACATGCACAAAGAAAACTATTTTAAAAATGTAGGCTATGTTTTTGCTTTAACTTTATGCAGAAAACTGTGATTGGTCAACTCGCCCTGTGTGCTGCTTCAAGCAACCTGTGGGTAGTAGCATCATACTAGTTCGCTAACATAAGCTTTGCAAATAAACTCAGACATATTTTGGTTACAATGACGGGGTTATCCGAATGTACACTATCTATCTGCCAGTAACGTTTTGAAATTAACACGCAGACATAAGACACAAAACTTTGAAAGGTTTACGCCGACTTAAAGGCAAATGCATTGTGTCGACGCAGAAGCATAAATTCTATTCACCAGCACAATTCAGTGAGGGTGTTTACATCGTATGCATCCACGCACAAATGTATGGGCGTACAAATAGCAGTCGCTTTCAAAATAAAAGCAACGATATTGATTTGCGTGCATTATCTCTATGCTAGGCTCTTGACTATTTGTTCTTTCACGGACCTTACGCGGGCCGGTCAGGGAAAGCCCACGGGCCGGATGTGGCCCGCGGGCCATATGTTGCCCATGTATGCATTAGGGGGTAGTGGTGTGAGCGCTCATTCTTGTGTGTGCGCATCTGTGTAAGATAAACAGTCACCACTGGAGATAACGTGGGTAGCAGCAACAAACAACGTAGCCTTTTTAAAACAACGAACGAAGCGGACTCTTGCTGTCCATGAAAAGATAGGCTACTGGCTAGATCTTGTTAGGCATGTTTAAGTTAGGCTAATGAACATGTTGCATTCTATACAGCTTGATTATGTCATTCTTTAAGCTACATAGCCTGTCTCCAGTTTTCCTCAATTTGACTAAATTAAGAAGCGATAATAGGATATTTGACCGGCATATCATCAAAATGTCCGGAAAACGAAACCTCTGCCGGTCACTTTGACCGGCACCATTTTTTTCTAGCGGAAACTCTGCACCAGCATCTGCACGGTGTGTGTGTATGGTGTGTGTGGTGTGTGTGTATGGTGTGTGTGTGTGTGGTGTGTGTGTATGGTGTGTGTGTGTATGGTGTGTGTGTGTGTATGGTGTGTGTGTATGGTGTGTGTGTGTGTGTGTGTGTGTATGGTGTGTGTGTGTGTGGTGTGTATGGTGTGTGTGTGTGTGTATGGTGTGTGTGTGTGTGGTGTGTGTGTGTATGGTGTGTGTGTGTGTATGGTGTGTGTGTGTGTGTGGTGTGTGGTGTGTGTGTGTGTATGGTGTGTGTTTGTGTGTATGGTGTGTGTGTGTGTATGGTGTGTGTGTGTGTGTATGGTGTGTGTGTATGGTGTGTGTGTATGGTGTGTGGTGTGTGTGTGTGTATGGTGTGTGTGTGTGTGTATGGTGTGTGTGTATGGTGTGTGCGTGTGTGTATGGTGTGTGTGTGTGTATATATGGTGTGTGTGTGTGTGTATGGTGTGTGTGGTGTATGGTGTGTGTGTGTGTGTATGGTGTGTGTGTATGGTGTGTGTGTGTGGTGTGTGTGTGTGTGTGTACCTATGGTGATAGCATCAGTCACCAGAGCTACCAGCATTTGCACGGTGAGCAGCAGGACGGTGTGTTGGCAGTTGGGGTTGGGGTACACGGTTCCGTAGCCGATGGTCAGATGTGTCTCCACGGCAAACGAGAAGGCCCCACTGAAGCTGTGGAGGGACACAGGGCACTGGGTGAGTGTGTGTGTGGAGAGTGTGTGTGTCTGGAGAGTGTGTGTGTGTGGAGAGTGTGTGTGTGGAGAGAGTGTGTGTGTGTGGAGAGTGTGTGTGGAGAGTGTGTGTGTGTGGAGAGTGTGTGTGTGTGTGGAGAGTGTGTGTGTGTGGAGAGTGTGTGTGTGTGGAGAGTGTGTGTGTGGAGAGTGTGTGTGTGTGGAGAGTGTGTGTGTGAAGAGTGTGTGTGTGTGTGGAGGGACACAGGGCACTGGGTGAGTGTGTGTGTGGAGAGTGTGTGTGTGTGGAGAGTGTGTGTGTGGAGTGTGTGTGTGTGGAGAGTGTGTGTGTGGAGTGTGTGTGTGGAGTGTGTGTGTGTGTGGAGAGTGTGTGTGTGGAGTGTGTGTGTGTGTGGAGTGTGTGTGTGTGGAGAGTGTGTGTGTGTGGAGTGTGTGTGTGTGGAGAGTGTGTGTGTGTGGAGAGTGTGTGTGTGTGGAGAGTGTGTGTGGAGTGTGTGTGGAGAGTGTGTGTGTGTGGAGAGTGTGTGTGTGTGTGGAGAGTGTGTGTGTGGAGAGTGTGTGTGTCTGGAGAGTGTGTGTGTGTGGAGAGTGTGTGTGTGTGGAGAGTGTGTGTGTGTGGAGAGTGTGTGTGGAGAGTGTGTGTGTGTGGAGAGTGTGTGTGTGTGGAGAGTGTGTGTGTGTGGAGTGTGTGTGTGTGGAGAGTGTGTGTGTGTGGAGAGTGTGTGTGTGAAGAGTGTGTGTGTGTGTGGAGGGACACAGGGCACTGGGTGAGTGTGTGTGTGGAGTGTGTGTGTGTGGAGAGTGTGTGTGTGTGGAGTGTGTGTGTGTGGAGAGTGTGTGTGTGGAGTGTGTGTGTGTGGAGAGTGTGTGTGTGGAGTGTGTGTGTGTGTGGAGTGTGTGTGTGTGGAGAGTGTGTGTGTGTGGAGTGTGTGTGTGTGGAGAGTGTGTGTGTGTGGAGAGTGTGTGTGTGTGGAGAGTGTGTGTGGAGTGTGTGTGGAGAGTGTGTGTGTGTGTGGAGAGTGTGTGTGTGTGTGGAGAGTGTGTGTGTGTGGAGAGTGTGTGTGTGTGGAGAGTGTGTGTGTGTGGAGTGTGTGTGTGTGGAGAGTGTGTGTGTGGAGTGTGTGTGTGGAGAGTGTGTGTGTGTGGAGTGTGTGTGTGTGGAGAGTGTGTGTGTGGAGAGTGTGTGTGTGTGGAGTGTGTGTGTGTGGAGAGTGTGCGTGTGTGTGGAAAGTGTGTGGAGAGTGTGTGTGTGTGGAGAGTGTGTGTGTGTGGAGAGTGTGTGTGTGTGGAGAGTGTGTGTGGAGTGTGTGTGTGTGTGGAGAGTGTGTGTGTGTGTGGAGAGTGTGTGTGTGTGGAGAGTGTATGTGTGTGTGGAGTGTGTGGAGAGTGTGTGTGTGGAGAGTGTGTGTGTGGAGGGGTGACACAGGGCACATGGGTGAGTGTGTGTGTGGAGAGTGTGTGTGTGAAGAGTGTGTGTGTGTGTGGAGGGACACAGGGCACATGGGTGAGTGTGTGTGTGGAGAGTGTGTGTGTGTGTGGAGAGTGTGTGTGTGTGGAGAGTGTGTGTGTGTGGAGAGTGTGTGTGTGTGGAGAGTGTGCGTGTGTGTGGAGAGTGTGTGTGTGGAGTGTGTGTGGAGAGTGTGTGTGTGTGGAGTGTGTGTGTGGAGAGTGTGTGTGTGTGGAGTGTGTGTGTGGAGAGTGTGTGTGTGTGTGGAGGGGTGACACAGGGCACATGGGTGATTGTGTGTGTGGAGAGTGTGCGTGTGTGGTGAGAGTGTGTGTGTTTGTGTGTGTGGAGAGTGTGTATGGTGAGTGTGTGTTTCTGTGTGTGTGTGGTGAGTGTGTGGGTATGTGTGTGTGTGGAGAGTGTGTGTTTCTATGTGTGTGTTTCTGTGTGTGTGTGTGGTGAGTGTGTGTTTCTCTGTGTGTGTGGTGAATGTCTGTTTCTGTGTGTGTGTATGGTGAGTGTGTGTTTCTGTGTGTGTGTGTGTTTGTGTGTGTGGTGAATGTGTGTTTCTGTGTGTGTGTGTGTGTGTTTCTGTGAGTGTGTGTGTGTGGTGAGTGTGTGTTTCTGTGTGTGTGGTGAGTGTGTGTTTCTGTGTGTGTGTGTGGTGAATGTGTGTTTCTGTGTGTGTGTGTGTGTTTCTGTGAGTGTGTGTGTGTGGTGAATGTGTGTTTCTCTGTGTGTGTGGTGAGTGTCCTGAGGCTGCTCTCTAATTGACTGCAATATACTTTCGTTAGCTGGATACTTTCAGTAGAGCTGGATAGCTGTGTGCTTGCAGTCCGTTAGAGCTAGCCTTCTCCTTCTGTTCCGAGTGTGTCCGTTAGAGCTAGCCTTCTCCTTCTGTGCTGTATCAGTCCGTTAGAGCTAGCCTTCTCCTTCTGTGCTGTATCAGTCCATTAGAGCTAGCCTTCTCCTGTTCCGAGTGTGTCCGTTAGAGCTAGCCTTCTCCTTCTGTTCCGAGTGGCAGGGACTGAGCCTCAGTCATTGCAAGCACCTCTAATTGATTAATCACCACTATGTGGATACTGTTTTCAGAATTGATTTAGATTAAGTGTTAGTTAGTATAATTTGTATTTTAGTATATTTAGCATATTCTTTATCTTCTACTGTCCTTATTGCTTAGTTGTGTTTTTATATTATATACTTTAATTACTCTTTCTGCTGTTAAAGAATGTGTTTGTGTTGTCTGTATGCTGCTGAGACCTTGAATTTCCCCTGGGGATCAATAAAGTATCTATCTAAAATGTGACCAATCAGAGAACAAATCATGCGTGGGTTTGTTTGTAAAGAAAGGTTGAAGCTCACGTGTGTTTGTTTACATAATTAGTTCTGAATTAGTTCAAGGAGAATTCCGGCGTGATATTGACCTAAAGTGTGTTGAAACATGATACCGAGTGTGAACGTATGTCTCATAGCTTACCTCGGCTTGTCCCCTGCACTCAGAAATCTGGCGCTAGTTAGCCAATGCTACCAACAGTGTTTCGTTGCGGTGCCTCGGGCATCGGCCAAGCCATGCAAATAAATCACTGTTTTACACCATTTACGAGGCTCAAAGTAGCTCCATACTTCATTGGTAGACTTCCGAGGGCCTTGACATTTAAAACGAGACATTGAGAACTTGGAAAAAAACACTGGTAGCAACTGAATTCCGGTGTGGCCCTGCCACTGTAAACAGTGGAATGTAGCAGTTTTCTAACTTCAAACTTACAGTGACACAGTGCACCTTCAAAATAACTTAAAATATAAATTGTGTGTCCCTTTTTGATAAAAACACTTTTGGTCAAATAAATGCATCAAAAATGAAAAAAAAAAAAAAGACATAGTTTTAACAGTGGTATTCATAAACTGCAAACAAAACTTTAAACAGTTTTCCTGAATCCCTTCAAATTGTAAACAAAATGAAAAATCATTCTTCTTTCATGGCCCCAGCTGTGGCGCAACTGGCTGGGGCACCTGCAGCGTACACCGGCGACCCGGGTTCGATTCCCGCCCCGTGATCCTTTCCGGACTCTCTCCCATTCACTTCCTGTCACTCTCCACTGTCCTATCATTAAAAAGGCATAAAAAAAAGCCCAAAAACAAAAACATTCTTCTTTCATGCATTTTTAGGCAGGAAAACAAGCCGGTCTACTACCTCTGGCTTGAGGCTTGCCCGGTTACATGTAACAATGCCTGTAGCAGGGACAGAAGTGTCTTTTGGCCAGATTACTGACCCTTGGGAAGTTTGGTTCGTGACGCGTCCACCACTGAAGTGGAGTGTCTGTGTAACCCTCAGAGGTCAGTAGGGGGTTAGGGTAGGTTGCCGGGGGTCAGGGTGGGTTGCCGGGGGTCAGGGTAGGTTGCCGGGGGTCAGGGTAGGTTGCCGGGGCAGAGGCTGTGCTTCCTCTTGACACACCTGCACAGCTGGACCAGGCTGCTGTGCTGTACTTTTCTCAGCAGTGACATCAGCTCAGTGACATCAGCTCAGTGACATCAGTGCATCAGCGCAGTGACATCAGCTCAGTGACATCAGCTCAGTGACATCAGCGCATCAGCGCAGTGACATCAGCTCAGTGACATCAGCTCAGTGACATCAGCGCAGTGACATCAGCTCAGTGACATCAGCGCAGTGACATCAGCTCAGTGACATCAGCGCATCAGCGCAGTGACATCAGCTCAGTGACATCAGCGCAGTGACATCAGCTCAGTGACATCAGCGCAGTGACATCAGCTCAGTGACATCAACGCATCAGCGCAGTGACATCAGCGCAGTGACATCAGCTCAGTGACATCAGCGCAGTGACATCAGCTCAGTGACATCAGCGCAGTGACATCAGCTCAGAGACATCAACGCAGTGACATCAACGCATCAGCGCAGTGACATCAGCGCAGTGACATCAGCTCAGTGACATCAGCGCAGTGACAGCTCTTTTCCTGTCTGGGTCAGTGTAGCTTGTACGGAACCTGGGGGCACTGATCCCACGCTGAACTACGGAAGCGCAAGGGGAGTGTCGGTGGTGGAAGTGTTTGTGTGTGTGTGTGTGTGTGCGTATTACTGTGTGTGTGTGTGTGTGTGTGTGTGTGTACCTGTTGAGGTTCAGGACACAGGGCATGTCCCCGAGGTCTCCTGTCAGAGGGTCAAAAGCTTCTGCTCTGTCCAGATCACCGCTGTTCCACACCAACACATACCACAGAGTAGCAAATACCAGCCACTGCAGAAGGAACGCACCTACAACCCACACACACACACACACACACACACACACACAGACATTAAACACCAGCCACTGCAGCAGAAATACACCTGCAACACACACACGCACACACACACACACACATCTAAGTGGATGTTGATATCGCCGAGAACAAGAAGCGGACAGTCATGCTCAGCGATGGAGGACAGCAGAGTGTCAAGTTCGTCCAAAAAGTCGCCTAGTTGGCCTGGAGGGCGGTAGATGACCAGCACGTAGAGTTTTGCTGGGGCGATCACTGTGATGGCATGGAATTCGAATGAGACATATTTGTTTGAAGGCAGTAGCGGGGTGAATTTCCATTTGTTGGAGATCAGCAGGCCCGTCCCACCTCCTCGTCCAGATTAGTGGAGAGTGCAGCCGGGGTGGCTGTGTTCTCTGGTTTGATCCAAGTCTCAGTGAGAGCAAGGAGTTCCAACGAAAGGTGGTTGGCATAGCCAGCTATGAAGTCCGTTTTGTTGACTGCGGATTGACAGTTCCACAAGCCCATGGAGAAGGAGGTTTCTGTAGGTGAGGACCGTTTAAGTTGCTGTAGGTTAAGGCGATTTCTGCCCCTTTTGGCATGATGCCGTTTTATGTGATGGCCGGTGATAACAGATATGGTGGAATGGCACATTTTTGCCTTTGTCGGCGCCTGTGCTCGGTGAACTTGCACAGGTAAACTTGCTTGTGTTGACCGCGTCCGTCTTACACGAGGACGGCTGAAACGAGGGCTGACGCTTATGCTGACGCTTCAGCTACAGCCTCTATTGTTATGCTGACAGGAATTGCATGCAGCTGTCCTCGTTGTCTCACTAATGATGAATCAGTGTAGACCGCCCTCTGACGTTCGCACAGCTTGGATTGTTCAAAAGGGTGTTAATTACTGTCAACTGCTCACACCGACCGAAACTCGCAGTTTCAAGTAGCCTCCTCCCTCAGCTGTTTCCAAACGCCCAGAGTCCAATTCTAAACAATTGGAGAGGATTGGCCAATAGTAGCCTATGTGTTCTTCCTTTCTCTCTCCCAACTCACTGCAGTTGTTGTCTGATTACCTGAGAGGTGCATGGTAGTGTAGCGGTTGATGAGTGTACTAACCCCTTTTCTTTTGTGTCGGTACCTTGTATTAGCATGCTTTATGAAGGTTTGGGATAAACTGGTATTTGGTTAATGTGGCAAAGCATTTTAGATCAACTCCAGTCCACTAGGGTGCAATGGGGTGTGCCAGATCACACTCACCAGGGTAGGCAGGATAAGAGAAGGAGTTGAGGATCCTACTTTGAACTCCATTGTCTCTATGCCTGAACACCTGCCTTCTTTGTTCTTTTCCTTTCAAGGTAAAGTTACTATTTTCTGATGGCTTTTAAACTGATGTTAAATTGTCAATGTGTATTTAAAATAATCGAATGATTAGAGTTTTGCTCCTCTGTGAACTATATTAAGGTTGCAATGTTTGTTTGAGCATTGTTTGAGTAATGAGCTGAGCACATGGTATTGATATGAAGCTTTATCAGTTGATGTTAAGTGCATTTTGGTGACTGGATTTGAAGTGGATTTGAAGTGAGGATGGTATGTTGTGTTGGGAGATATATATGTGTGTGTACATCTATGTAGTGGTCGTGATTAAGTGAGGAGCGCTAGTTTTAATGGGGGGACTTATCCTTTGTCTGTGCAATCGTTGTTGTTACTGTATTTGTGATGTGTTAATGGATGGGAATGACTAGGAGTCACAAGGATTTAGGAAATTATCCTTTTAATGCATATTTTAATATGGATCTTTAATAAAATGAACTCCATTGTCTCCATGCCTGAACACCTGCCTTCTTTGTTCTTTTCCTTTCAAGTGTAAAGAACTGGGTTTGTGCTGGCCCAAGTTCCCCTAGGCTTGAGGTCGGCTACAATTGGGGGCTACGTCCGGGAGTCATTGCTGTGGAGAAGTCCAGTCATAAGCCTCTGAACCTGGGTGGTTACTGGAAGGGCGGCCATCGTGTGAAGGTCATCCTGAGAGAAGCCAGCATTGAGGAAAGATGACATCAACTGAGCCACGGCAGGTACTCCAATGGGAAATCCATAAGAAGCTATTGCAGCTGAACGCAAGTCAGCTGTACCAGCTAGCTGCTTCTCTGGACGATGAGGACAACGCTGAACTTTCCACACTCTCTGAACCTGGGTTATTTTATCATATTTCTGACTTTATGAAAAGTGAAAAACTACAACAGCTGGAGGATGCAGGCATGTCCCGTCTACTCCATCTGCAGGATGCTATAACTGAAATGACTGCTGTTAGTAATCCATCTGAACATTCAAGATCAACCACCCCGACGAACATTCCGGTACCGTTAACTCATACTATAAACCAGGATGATTAACACGTAACACGTTCAAATGACTCTGTAAATATAAGTGGGTTAAAAACACATACTGATCAGGTTGTTAGAATTACTGACGTGACTGCACTCTTGCCTCGTAGAGAATTTAAAATCCAGGGTGGTCAAATTTCAGATTCTGGGTCAGAAATATCATACACTCATATCTGTAAACAAATTGATGAGGCGATTGATACAGGGGTTACAGAATCTGAGATTGTAAGAGCGGTGTTGAGGATAACCAAAGGAGGTTTTTTTAAAGAGTATCTTACAAATAAAGATGAGTTCACTGTTGTTGAGTTAAAAAGAGTCCTTAGAACTCACATCAGAGATAAAAGTAGTAGAGAGTTGTTTCAAGAACTGAGCAATACTAAACAGCAAGACAGGGAAACCACACAGCAGTTTGTGTATCGGATAATGACTCTCAGGGAACGTGTGTTGCTTGCAGCTCAACAGCATGATACTGATTTTAGCTATGATAGGAAACTGGTACAAGGGGTTTTCTTGCATACACTCTATCAGGGTTTAAATGAGAAAAGTAACAGCATTCGATATGACCTCAAACCATATCTTGCAAATCCCCATGTTAGCGATGAAATGATTTTAGAACAAATAACCAAGCTGACAAGTGAAGAGGCCGAAAGGGCAAAACGCTTTTCAGCTCCCTCCAAATTTAGGCCAGTCACAGTAAGTGCTGCACACCAACCTGGAGATACCGTGACTAGTTCTTCAACAAAGCCGTCCATTGAGTCTGATGTTAAAGCTAATGCCGTCGCCATTACCGAATTGTCCGTCCAAGTGTCTGCGTTGACTAAGAACCTGGAAAAGCTCATATCCAAACCTGACCATGTCCTAAATTACCCCCCTATGGTAGCATCAGCCGTGCAATCCCAGAGAGTATCAAGACAGGGGAAATGTCAGGAATGTCAACAAAAGGGATATGATTCTTGTAGTCACTGTTTTCGTTGTGGACAGAGTGGCCATCGTGCTGTAGGGTGCTTGAACAGGCCGGGAAATGGGAGGAGGTCACAGGAGAGGGACGGCCAGTGACTTACTCAGATTTCACGTCCCTCCTACATTGTCATTCGACCTGCACAGACAGCTCAACTATCTTACAACCTTCACTTAAAACCCCGTATGTCAGACGGACAGCGCAGCTCATTGGGGGGAAATGTCTGATCTTGTGTTGTGTCAATGGGGTTCAAACCGAGATGCTTTTGGATACGGGGGCCCAAGTGAGTGTCATGGGGAAGGAGTGGGTGATGAAGAAACTGCCATATGTAGAAATCAGGTCCCTAGAAACTTTACTCTCTGAGCCTCTTTATGTGACTGCAGCTAATGGTTCAACCATTCCGTTTGAGGGCTGGGTTGACACTCATCTGGAAGTCCTCAGTGCTAATCAGGGTAGAGTGTCCATCCAAGTTCCCTTCTTGGTTGCACAAAGCAACCTCAATTTCCCTCTGTTAGGAGTTAATGTTATTGCAGAGCTTATTCGAGAAAACTGTGACACTACAGGCCCGCTTAATTTGAGTGCTCTCTTAAGTGAAGCTTTAAATTTAAAAGTGGATACTGCGAGAACGATAGTGGCTGCTGCTCAGGTCGAGTCAGTGGAGGAAACGCCACAAGGCCGCCTTGTCATGATGGGGAAGAGAGGCTTTACTATTCCAGCTGGTCAATTGCGAGGGGTGACGTGTAAGGTGAGGAACTGGCCGGAGGAAGGAGCAATGTATTTCGAGCCTGCTGTAGAGGGGGATTTGCCTGATGGACTAGAGCTGTTTCCAGCCACCCTGGAAGTGCAGGGTACACACTCAAAGCATGTATCAATCCCTATTCAGAATTCCACTCAGCATGATATTTTTCTCCCACAACGGGTAGTGTTAGGCCATCTAGAGGAAGCTTGCACAATTTTCCCCCTGTTAATTCCCAAGCAGAGTCCACCCAGTTCCATTTCAGTGACTTCAGCCCAAACTCTCCAGGCTACGGATCAGGCCAGAGTGAACAATCCTGCTGAGAAGTGGAATCCTTCAGTTGACCTGTCTCATTTGAGTCTAGAAAATCAAGACATTGTCAGGCAACTGCTGTATGAGGAGTCAGATGTATTTTCCCAAGAGGGTGGTGATATTGGGTGCGTTCCCTCTTTACGACTGAAGGTTAATCTGAAAGACGACACCCCAGTGCAAAAGTGTTATAATGCCATTCCAAAACCACTTTACAAAGAGGTGAAGGCCTATGTACAAGATCTCTTAGAGCGAGGGTGGGTTAGGAAGTCAACTTCGTCCTATTCATCCCCGGTGGTCTGTGTCAGGAAAAAAGATGCCAGTCTGCGCCTATGTGTTGACTTTCGTGAGCTCAATCGTAAAACAATTCCTGATCGGCACCCATTACCCCGTATCCAAGACCTTCTTGACAACTTAGGGGGCCATGCCTGGTTTTCCATCCTGGACCAAGGTAGTGCATACCACCAGGGGTTTGTGGATGAGGGGTCACAACATTGCACTGCTTTTAGTACACCATGGGGGCTTTATGAATGGATTAGGCTCCCTTTCGGATTAAGTAATGTGCCCGCAGCCTTCCAGAGATGCATGGAATCTGTCCTTGATGGTTTGCGAGATGAGTGCTGCTCTCCTTATCTGGACGATGTCCTTTGCTACTCCAAGTCATTTTTAGATCATGTGGCGGACTTGAGGAAAGTGCTGCGGCGACTGAGAGCTAGTGGGATCAAGCTGAGACCAAATAAATGTGAACTCTTCAAACGGCAAGTTCGTTTTGTAGGTCGTCTTGTGTCTGAGGAAGGAGTCCAGATTGACCCTAAGGATCTAGAGGCAGTGACCCAGTTTAAGAAGAAGAGACCTACCACAGTCGGGGAGGTGAGGGCACTCTTAGGTTTTTTAGTTATTACCGCTCTTTTGTTCAAGATTTTTCTCGGGTGGCCAAGCCTTTGTTTGGACTTCTGCAGAAGACTGAACATTCTAAAGTAGCTACTTCAGCTAAAAAGAAACCCAGCCCGGTGCCATCAAGGACACCAGTCCAGTGGACTGATGAACATAGTGCTGTTGTTGATCGGCTTGTTACCATGTTGACTAACCCACCTATCCTTGCTTATCCTAACTTTGACTTGCCATTTATCTTGCATACAGATGCATCAAATGAAGGGGTCGGTGCTGTACTTTATCAACATCAAGAGTGTAGACTGCGAGTGATTGCTTATGGATCCAGGTCACTTACTCCAGCAGAGCGGAATTATCATCTGCACTCAGGAAAGCTGGAATTTTTTGCCTTAAAATGGGCTATTTGTGATAAATTCCGGGACTATCTCTATTATGCCCCTAGCTTCACCGTCTATACAGACAATAACCCCCTTACCTATATTCTGAGCACAGCCCGATTAAATGCAGCAGGGCACCGTTGGGTTGGCGAATTAGCCGACTTTAATTTTGACATAAAGTACCGCCCTGGTAAGAACAACATAGATGCTGACACACTGTCCCGGTTCCCTGTCTCACTCCCTCAACACATGGAAGAGTATACAGAAGACTTGTCTCCAGAGGTGGTAACAGCAGTGTGGCAGGGAAGTATGACAATCAAAGAAAAGGAGGTGCCATGGATGGCTGTTTTGCAGCTTGCCTCTGCTGATGAGTCAGCACCTTCCAGTTCATCTGTCATTACACCTCAGGATGTAAGGAGTGCACAGCAGGAGGATGTAGCAATTCAGGAAGTCATCAACTTGAAAAGTAGAGGGAAAAATCCTACAAAGAAGGATAGAGAGAGTGTGTCCAGTGAAGCTCGAAGGTTGTTTGGTGAGTGGACTAGGCTCTTTATACAGAATGGGGTGTTGTATCGACAAGCCGGACCCTATAAGCAGATGGTTGTTCCAAAACAATTTCGGCCCCTGATTCTAAAACATCTTCATGATGACATGGGCCATGTGGGGGTTGAGAAAGTCCTTCATCTTTTGCGAGAACGATTCTATTGGCCATACATGCAGCGAGAGGTTGAGGATTATATCCTCAGAAGATGTGAATGTATTCAGCAGAAACACCCCTCTAGTTTGGACAAAGCACCAATGGGCTCCATCTCCACAAGTTCCCCCTTTGAGCTAGTGGCCATTGATTACCTTCACCTTGAGCCAAGTAGTGGAGGGTATGAGTATATTTTGGTCATAATTGACCATTTTACTCGCTTCGCCCAAGCTTATCCCACCAAAAACAAATCTGGTAAAACTGTGGCAGAGAAATTGTTCAATGACTTTATCCCTCGCTTTGGATTCCCAGAAAAACTTCACCACGACCAAGGTCGGGAGTTTGAGAATGGTCTTTTTCGGAGATTGGAGCAATTGGCTGGTATTTCACATTCTAGAACAACCCCGTATCACCCTCAGGGAAACCCAGTGGAAAGGCTCAACCGCACATTGCTCCAGATGCTTCGGACCCTAAAAGAGGACAAGAAGTCAGACTGGAAAGACCACCTGCCCCACATTGTTCATGCTTATAATTGTACCAAACATGACTCAACAGGGTATTCACCATTCTTTCTCCTTTTTGGGAGAGCACCCCGGTTACCAGTGGACCTCCTTTTTGATCTTAGACCCAACACCGAGAAAGGAAGTAAACAAGCCTTTGCAGAGAAGTGGGCAAGTAGGATGCAG
The DNA here is from genome assembly GCF_046254945.1 of Alosa pseudoharengus. Classification (NCBI taxonomy): domain Eukaryota; kingdom Metazoa; phylum Chordata; class Actinopteri; order Clupeiformes; family Clupeidae; genus Alosa; species Alosa pseudoharengus. The sequence continues at coordinate 40,057,858 of NW_027468598.1, read as the reverse complement.
GAGGCCTATCAGATTGCTTCTAGAAACAGTCAGAAGTCCTCTGAAAAGAGGAAGAATTACTACGATCGAGGCATGAAGGGGATGACACTTCAGCCAGGTGACCGGGTGTTGGTGCGAAACTTATCAGAGCGGCAGGGGCCAGGGAAACTCCGAAGTTACTGGGAGAGGGTCATTCACCGTGTTGTCAGCAGAGTAGGAGATGCAGTCAGTCCAGTGTACAGAGTTCAAGCTGAAAAGGGTGAACAGCGGGTCCGTGTCCTACACCGGAACTTACTTTTACCAGTTAGCGACCTCCAGTTGGAAGAAAACATTCAAGCCAGTCCAGCCAGGAAAGGATGTCCTCGAAGAACACAGAGATCCCAGGGAAGGAGGGCCACTGACCAGACTAGCCAGAGTGATTCAGAGGAGGATGAGGAAGTAAGTTATATCTTGCGCTCCATGCCCCATCGTACAGTAGGTGCTAGAACTTACATTGGGCCATCCCAGTCAAGGATACAACCACACATTGATCATCCTACCCTGAGACCTTCAGAAGACGAGTTTCAACCACCGTTACAGCAAACGGATCAGCTTGGCGAAGATATTCATAGAGAGGTGGATGCGGAAGTTGAGCCACCCGTACCAGTTCAGGAAGGGTCAGACGTCAGTGAAGATGCTTCTGGAAGACCACCTGTAGATGATCTTGAAGGTGTGGAGCCTGTACAACAGTGTGAAGAACCCATGCAGAGGAGGTCTGAACGTACAGTGAGACCAAGGGAAATGCTTACATATCAGAGTCTGGGTCAACCGTCATATCATTCGTTGAGACCTGGAGTGCAGGCTGTAGTATACAACCCCCCAGTAGCATACAACCCCCCTGTTCTTCTCCAGAATGGCGAGGTAGCACATCACTCATTTTATGAATGGCCTCTCTATCCCAGGCCTGTCTTTGGGGGTTATTGGTAATGGGGTGGGAGTTTCACATACTAGAGATGTCAGGAGACCTCTTCTAAAAGTAGGGGAGAGTGTAGCGGTTGATGAGTGTACTAACCCCTTTTCTTTTGTGTCGGTACCTTGTATTAGCATGCTTTATGAAGGTTTGGGATAAACTGGTATTTGGTTAATGTGGCAAAGCATTTTAGATCAACTCCAGTCCACTAGGGTGCAATGGGGTGTGCCAGATCACACTCACCAGGGTAGGCAGGATAAGAGAAGGAGTTGAGGATCCTACTTTGAACTCCATTGTCTCTATGCCTGAACACCTGCCATCTTTGTTCTTTTCCTTTCAAGGTAAAGTTACTATTTTCTGATGGCTTTTAAACTGATGTTAAATTGTCAATGTGTATTTAAAATAATCGAATGATTAGAGTTTTGCTCCTCTGTGAACTATATTAAGGTTGCAATGTTTGTTTGAGCATTGTTTGAGTAATGAGCTGAGCACATGGTATTGATATGAAGCTTTATCAGTTGATGTTAAGTGCATTTTGGTGACTGGATTTGAAGTGGATTTGAAGTGAGGATGGTATGTTGTGTTGGGAGATATATATGTGTGTGTACATCTATGTAGTGGTCGTGATTAAGTGAGGAGCGCTAGTTTTAATGGGGGGACTTATCCTTTGTCTGTGCAATCGTTGTTGTTACTGTATTTGTGATGTGTTAATGGATGGGAATGACTAGGAGTCACAAGGATTTAGGAAATTATCCTTTTAATGCATATTTTAATATGGATCTTTAATAAAATGAACTCCATTGTCTCTATGCCTGAACACCTGCCTTCTTTGTTCTTTTAAGTGTAAGTGTAAAGAACTTGGTTTGTGCTGGCCCAAGTTCCCCTAGGCTTGAGGTCGGCTACAGTAGCATGTCATCTTGTTTTCTGTGAAGGTGTCGCGGGCCGTATTAAAATATCTACGAGCCACTTCAAAAGACAACTATTTGCGTGAGAATATTAGTCTGTGAAGATACAACGCAGATCCACAGATCTCACTAGATTTGTTTATGCAGTCATCCTGAAATAAGCTAGCAGTGGCACATGAGAGCAGAGCGACACTTTCTTAATGGTAGTGGCAAAAAGTGAAGCACTGCACCAGTGCCTATAGGCTATGCATACATACATACATACACACACACACACACACACACACTGCACCAGTGCCGATAGGCTATGCTGCGGGCGGCGGCTCACTGGTAGTTGTTGTAGAACTTCAAATCAGCGCTATGGTAACGTTACATGATCGCTACAGACACTTTCTTATTTTTAACCATCAATAAGTATGAAAATTAGACTGGATCTGACTATTTGTGGTATGTTAGTAGCTCTACCCGCCACAGTGGCTGGTAAGTTGACCAAATTCACCCGCCAGAGCACAAAACTACCCGTATTTGGCGGGGGGCGGGTGGCTAATTTCCATCCCTGGTGCGTGTGCGTGTGTGTGTGTTTCTTACAGCAGAAGATGAGGATGACCCATCTCCAGCGTGTGCGTGTGTGTGCGTGTTGTGTGTAAGTGTGTGTGTAAGTGTGCGTGTGTGTGTGCGTGTGTGTGTGCGTGTTGTGTGTGTGTGTGTGTGTAAGTGTGTGTGTGCGTACGTGTGCGTGTGTGTGTGCGTGTGTGTGCGTGTTGTGTGTGTATGTGTGTGCGTGTTGTGTGTGTGTGTGTGCGTGTTGTGTGTGTATGTGTGTGTGTGTGCGTGTTGTGTGTTGTGTTGTGTGTGTATGTGTGTGTGCGTGTGTGTGTGCGTGTGTGTGCGTGTTGTGTGTGTGTGTGTGTGCGTGTTGTGTGTGCGTGTTGTGTGTGTGTGTGTGTGTGTGTGTGTGCGTGTTGTGTGTGTGTGTGTGTGTGTGTGTGTGTGTGTGTGTGTGTGCGTGTTGTGTGTGTGCGTGTGTGCGTGCGTGCGTGCGTGTGTGTTTGCGTGTTTGCGTGTTTGCGTGTTGTGTGTTGTGTGTGTTGTGTGTGTTGTGTGTGTGCGTGTGTGCGTGTGCGTGTGCGTGTTGTGTGTGTGTGTGTGTGTGTGTGTGTGTGTGTTTCTTACAGCAGAAGATGAGGATGACCCATCTCCAGCGGAGATTAAGCCACACCCCCATGAGGTCTCGCCGCACTTTAAGCCACGCCCTCATTTGGCTGGTGGGGGCGGGGACTTGGTAGAGGAACCGCCCATCTTTACTGACCATTCGCTGGATGGACGGCATCAGAGGAGCCTTCGTGTCGACTGTCATGGCAACAGATCTCTGAGGGGAAACACACACACACACACACACACACACACACACACACACACACACACACACACATACACACACAGGTAAACATACACAAACACACATACAGCAGGGGTGGGATTATTCAGTTTTTAAACGGAATTCCGTTTTTTCCCGACCTGAAAATGAGACTCACGCAATTCGTATAGATCCGCTGAGTTTTTTTTTGGGGGGGATGGGGGTCGGTCAGAGGTAGGCTATATTGCTGTATAACACAGGCCATTGTAATGTAGGCTATATTGCTGTTTATCACCCGGAGAGAAGAAATACTCTTTTCTGATTGGCTGGCGGGTGGCCTTTAATTCTGAATAACAGGACACCGTTCCATATCAATGCTTATGAATGGTAACTATAACAACCATAGTAGGACGACGGTTGCAGCGCTCTAGAATCTTTTGGTTGCAGGCTTCCCAACAATGGAATCAACTGTAAACAAGCTAACTGTCCATGCTAAAGTTGTACAACAAGCTGAAATAGTGAGCTTCTTTTTAAACAGAACCGCTTGTTTCCAGTGTTTACAGTGGCAACCGGGTGATAAGCGGGATAACGGCCTTCGAGGTGTGTCCAGTTATACGGAATTAATGGACTTGGGCGGAGGCAACTCCCCTCCGATGCACGTCGGGGAGTTTTTGCCCCTCGCCCTCGTCCATTAATTCCGTATAACAGGACACCTCGGCAGCCGTTATCCCTTACATAACACAGGCCATTGTAATGTAGGCTATATTGCTGTATAACACAGGCCATTGTAATGCTATAACAGGCCGCTGACAATGACAACGGGTTTTGTGCTTCACATCTTTCCGAATATCACACCGCAAGTACGTTTACTACAATTTCATTGAAAGTGAAAGTAGACGGGTTGATCAGCTGCGTTCTGAAGAATGCTTGATTCAGTGTTTGTAGCGAACTAGTTTTCTCAGCAGAAGCCATGAAAAGGTAAAGGTCAACAAATTGGTTTAAAAAGACATCATGTATGAATTTGTTTTTCTGCGCGTGTAAGCTGTGCTTGAAGTTAGCTGTGACAGACTAGCCTAACTTTACAGGTTTTCAAAGCCTGTCTACCTTAGGCCTACTACATTGTTTAGTTAACACCTTGTCATTTACGCGTTTGTCCAGCCGTTCACCTCCGTGAACCTTGCGCCCCAAACTTGTCTAAAACATATTTCATGATGCCATCTCACCATGAGAAAACGTAACGTTATGGTGACAGTGTTAAGAGATCAAAGCTTTGGCATGCTTAATAAACGTCTTGCACATAATATTGAGATGAATATTTAGTGGAAATAGCCTACTGTAGCAATGTGCTGATAGATAAAAAGTCGCCTATTTAAAGCAAAACCAAAGAACTTTCCCTCTGTCGCACGCACGCTATTTGTTTATCCAGCACTGGCTTTGCAAATAACAATGTCCACAGACAAGGTAGAATATTTTGCATGATGTATTGCGACAAATTGTTTGTAGTTTCTTATGTCTCATGGCCTATATATCTCAGCCATATTTGGTTTAGTCTTGTGTAGGCCTAGGCTACTTTGCTCTAATATAAATTAGTTTTCTTTTGGCCTTATAGTCTGTATTGTCATATGCAGCTGGTCTTTGCTAGTGTTCTTTTCTTCTGATTGGGCCACCAGCTAGATATGCTGGCGTGACCATCTGAGGAAGATGGTCATGCTGGTGACCAGCCTGTCAAACTGGTCATGCTGGTTTGCTAAAATGACCAACATAAGCTGGCATGGCCAGTTAAACCAGCACTATAGACCAGCAACACCAGCTAAAATGAGCAGCTTGAGGTGGTACGACAAGCAAAACCAGCTGAATTACCATCATAAGCTGGGAAAACCAGCTGAAGGTAAGAGTTTTGCTGGTCTAGCAGGTCAACCATCATAGGGTGGTCAAACAAGCTGGTTAACAAGCTGGTCAACCAGCAAACCACCTTTAGCTGGTCAGGCTGTTTTTTTCAGCAGGGAGATCACTGAGGTGACAGTTTGTAATTTGCAGATTCTAGCTATTAAAACTTGCTCCGTAAACCGTCTGCTAACGCAATGTTGTGTGTCGTGAGCTACGAGCTCCCTCTCTCACCTCACACACTCCCTTTCATTCTCACACACACTCAAATACTTTCTCTCTCGTTCTCACACACACTCGCACTCTCTCTCTCTGACACACACACACTCAATCACACACGGCCTTAACCTTCAAATGCATCATAGGGTGTCACGATTCTCCAAATCCTCGATTCGATTTATTTTTCGATTTTAAAGTCACGATTCGATTTTCAATCTTTTTATAAATATTACTATTAATGCATTCCTTATATGTTATTTACTTAACCGCTTTCCAACCACAAGGTTGTAATGTAAACAAAACATTAGGCTAAACAGAGACGTGAACATAGTGAAATCAAACAACACAGAATGTTAATTTGATTGTTTCAGCACACTCTGAAGAGACCCAAGGTTAGTGTTCATGGAATATGTACTTATCAAGGTGCATTTTAAGCCTTAAAGTAATTTTGGACTGTAAGTAGATCATCTTTTCACTTGCTAAGTTGAGTAGGCTAAGTTAGTGTTAATTGATGTGAATGAATGACAAAATGCTTCCATACTGGTGATTTCAGAGTAGCAAGAGGGGCTTGGATTTCGGTAGGGATATTATAACTGGCTGCAGCCTAAAATTAGGTTTTAGTATTAGTGTTGACACCGCAGTTCAGCACGTGCGTTTGTGCGTCTTGGCATACATGCTGGACGTGACATTGGGGGTGTGGCTGCATCGTCGATTCTACTTTTGAGTTCGAAGTTTGATATTGAGATGTAATTTCGATCGATTTCAATATAAAATGGAAATTGTGACACCCCTAATAGTAACAAACTCATACACAATCATTTACTAACGTCAGCAGAACAAACACAACACACAACAATATACACTCATATCCACACACACACACACACACACATTCATATCAGCACACACTCCTTATACACTCTTACTGTAACACACACCAACACACACTCTTAACTCATACTGTATGTTCACACCAACACACACTCTTAACTCATACTGTATGTTCACACCAACACACACTCTCGACACACACACTCTTGACACCTCAATCCTTTAATGTGTATTGTGACTCAGGGAAAGACTAACAGATCGAAGATCTCATTAATGATGACGATGTAGGTCTGGACAGTTAATCAGACAAGACACACACACACACATTACACACACACACACACATTACACACACACACACTCTCCCCACACCCCCATCAGCACACACTCATCACACTCACACACACGCACACTAACAGACAAACACACACACGCTCAGACACAAACATTGGCCTTAACCTACATTCAAATGCAACATAGTAACAAACTCATACACAATCATTTACTCTTCACACACACAGCTGTGTGTGTGTGTGGGGGGGGGGGGGCAGAGAGAGAAAGAGATGGTTTACCTGGTTTGTCTCTGGCGTTCTTTAATGTGTGAACTCTCTCTCTCTCTTTAACACACATTAACATATAACTCACTCTCTTAAAAACACAAATGTTAACCAAATTAACAATAAAGACAAAGAATACTATTTGGAACATTGGAAGGATGAAACCAAAACACAACACAAATGATAATCTAGACTATACCTTCATTTCACAGCCTACACACACACACACACACACACCAGTAGGCTAGACCTTCATTTCACAGTCTACACACACACAAACACACACACACACACACCAGTAGGCTAGACCTTCATTTCACAGCCTAGGCATGTTAGCAAGACACACACACACACACACACACACCAGTAGGCTAGACCTTCATTTCATAGCCTACACACACACACACACACACCAATAGGCTAGACCTTCATTTCACAGCCTACACACACACACACACACACCAGCAGCCTAGGCATGTTAGCAACACAGGGCTTGAGAGCATTGACTGTATATATAGAACAAAAACGAAGCCCTGCGCGGAGTTTATCTAGGAATACTGAAGTGTTTCATTTGGTTATCTGGGAATACTGAAGTGTTTCATTTGGTTCCTTGGTTAAAATATACAAATACAAAAATATATAAATAAGTTTTTTTGCACAATATTGCATCTGCTAAGAAATGCTGCCAATTTGATGTTTAACTTGAGGAAGTATTAATAAATGGTGCATTTGTTCTCGGTTCTCATAACGTCCTTTTGCCAGCTGTTAGGCTACTAACAAAGGATAAGGCTGATCCAACTCTAGCCTTGTTTGTTTGCGCCACATTGACAACACAATAGTAAGTTATTACAAGGAGCCTTCATTGTTGGGATATGGAAACATGTAATGAGTTGTTGCTAGCGTGACATTTTTGTTTGCCATTAAAAGTGCAGTACGAGCATGGTAGCCACCTAGCTATCTGAATGGAATAAGCTATGTTTCAATCGGCATATGCTTAACAAACTCTAGTCTCTTAACATGAATATTTGTAAGCCTCCAAGCACAGACGTCACACTTTAAATCCTACCTGTTGCCTTTCACCGTCCACTTATTTAACTGCTGTTGCATCCCTTGACATGCCATCTCCTTTTCCCTCTGTCTTTTTCTATTTTTAGCCGCCAACAGCTTTTTTTGCTGTATCCATCTTTTTCCATAGACGGCAACTCACTACTCGTAGGCCTATCTGCTCGCCCAGCGCTCACGGCGCCCCCACTCCCTCTTCTATGTCAAAATTATATGATGGAATCTTATGAGATAGGGCGCATATTCTAGCCTGTTAGTCCTCTAAAATGTTATATAACATTGACAAAATGTTGAAATGGTTTAGAAACGCACAACAGTAGCTACATATAAAAAATAGCAAATAAATAAATACATACATACATATATACATTTGTTTTTTTTTACCATCGCTTTGGCGCCCCCATGGTGTTGCCCCTCTATGCGCCTCATATAGCGCATACCCACTTTTTGCGCCACTGAGTGTGTGTGTGTGTGTGAGAGAGAGAGATTGTAACCATTGTATGTGTGTGTGTGTGTGTGTGTGTGTGTGCATCACAGAGAGAGATTGTAACCAGTGTGTGTGTGTGTGTGAGAGAGAGAAAGTCTGCAGTTCTCAAGGTAAGAGTGTTTCTGGGGTGTAGGCATACTAGCAATACAACCGTGCAGGAGTGTGTGTGTGTGTGTGTGTGTGTGAAAGAGGCTCACCCTGTCTTGATGCGATGAGAAGTGTGTGTGTGTGTGTGTGAGTGAAAGAGGCTCACCCTGTCTTGATGCGATGAGAAGTGTGTGTGTGTGTGTATCACAGAGAGAGATTGTAACCAGTGTGTGTGTGTGTGTGTGAGAGAGAGAAAGTCTGCAGTTCTCAAGGTGAGAGTGTTTCTGGGGTGTAGGCATACTAGCAATACAACCGTGCAGGAGTGTGTGTGTGTGTGTGTGTGTGTGTGAAAGAGGCTCACCCTGTCTTGATGCGATGAGAAGTGTGTGTGTGTGAGTGAAAGAGGCTCACCCTGTCTTGATGCGATGAGAAGTGTGTGTGTGTGTGTGTGTGTGTGTGTGTGTGTGTGTGTGAAAGAGGCTCACCCTGTCTCGATGCGATGAGAAGTCCCTCTGTGGATGGAAAGGGGCTCTGTGCTGGACGCATGGGAACGCCTGGGCTTTAAGAGTGTGTGTGTGTGTGTGTGTGTGGTCCTCGCACTGCAGGCTGGGAGAGCTCAAAGTCCAGAGTATCCAGTAAGAGATGAGTGCAGAGGCACACACACACACCTCAACATTCATACACATATGAACACACACACACACACCTCAACATTCATACACATATGGACACACACACATACACCTCAACGTTCATACACATATGGAAACACACACACACACACACACTTTAACATTCATACACACATGGAAACACACACTCACACACCTCCACATTCACACACATATGGAAACACAAACACCTCAACATTCATACACATATGGAAACATACACACACACACTTTAACATTCATACACACATGGAAACACACACACACTTCAACATTCATACACATATGGAAACATACACACACACACCTCAACGTTCATACACATATGGAAACACACACACACACACTTCCACATTCATACACACATGGAAACACACAAATCAAATCAACTTTATTTCTATAGCACATTTCATGTGACAAGCACAGTCCCAATGAGCTCCAAAAGAAAGAGAAGAACATAACAAATATGACATGACCAAACAACAAAGATAAACAACACAACAAACAAACATGACCAAACAACAAAGATAAACAACACAACAAACAAGACATGACCAAACAATAAAGATTAGATTGACATAACAAGACATGACCAAACAATAAAGATTAGATTGACATAACAAGACATGACCAAACAATAAAGATTAGATTGACATAACAAGACATGACCAAACAATAAAGATTAGGTAAATACATATAATAGGAAGTGAATAAAAGTAAAAATTCAACACACATCATGATCTCTATGGTTTAGCTCATGAACTCTATGGGTTTAACTCTATGGGTTTAGCTCATGACCTCTATGGGGTTAACTCTATGGGTTTAGCTCATGGACTCTATGGGTTTAGCTGATTTTAAGACAATCACAATCTATCTGATATAGGCTATAATATTATTATATATATATTATATATCTATAATCTATAGGCGGGCTCAGAGCCATGTAGTTGCTCTGATTGCTTGTTGTTCGTGGCTCTGATTGCTTGTTGTTCGTGGCTCTGATTGTATTTTGATCAAACGCGCCGGCGGCACCGGGGATAAGCCTTCTAGATACGCTAAATAAATAAGCTATAGGGTTATGCTAAATAAATAATAAGATATAGGTTAATGCTAAATAAATAAGCTATATGTTAATGCTAAATAAATAAGCTATAGAACAATGCTAAATAAATAAGCTATAGGTTAATGCTAAATAAATAAGCTATAGGGTTATGCTAAATAAATAATAAGCTATAGGGTTATGCTAAATAAATAATAAGGCATAAAAAAAAAAAAGGTTTGATTCCTGTTGGTTGTCAGTTGAGGCCATGGGTCGGTAGGGAATTTTTTTTTTTTTTCCCCAGTGGCAGTAAGGGATAGGTAGAAAATCAGTCCCTCCAGGATTTCACGAGATTTTTTTAGACTGTTTCGACCTAAAATGCCTGGATGGAAGTTGCAGTGTTTTTAGCTGTTTCTTGTGGAGAAATTGTGGGAGGAAGTGAAAATTGCAAAAATAGTTGCGATTTTTTTTTTTTAAATTTAGGGCAATTAAGGTTAGTAAGACCAAAATCACACTGATAATCTTGATGCTTATTAAAGGATAATCAAAGGTAAACAGTAAGGATTACAGAAAATCAAAGTAGGCCTACTTTATTTGTGAAAATGCTTTGACTGAGGTAATTCACAAAGCAGTATAACCTTTCGTAGAACGCTCCAAAAAAGACAGTCACCTAAAGAGATGGCATCATGTCATATGTTTCAATACATTCATATTTTTTGTAATTCATATTAAGTTCATATCTTTTTAATAATTCATAGTCTGTGGCCTGCATAATTACTAATAGCCAAGTAAGTATCTAGTAATTTCATATTGATGTAAACTGTTTGACTACACTTCTGTTTAATGTCATTACATTGGTGGTGTACGTCTAATTGACTGCCTGCCCCTTTAAGGACGTGAGAGTAGCCTAATTACATTTCTGAGTGGATTGGAAGGCTTGCATCTCACTGTGTTCGGCTACGAGTGTAAATCACTTTTTGCATAGTGCATTACGATATGTGGATGCAATTGGGAATGTCTTCTATGTCATTAGTTAAAATAAATGTTAAAAAAAACAACTCGAATGAAATCATTCTTGGATCATAGAAGAGGTAAATGTCTTGCAATTTTATTAATTTCTATGATTTTGGTAGCACTACTCAAACTAAGCCCACAAGCTAGCAAACATGACATAAGCTAAAAGTAAAAGTTTGCCAATGGGTTGCATAGCCTACTCAAATGTCAGTAAACCAAGTAGGCCTTAATTAACTTACTTTCATAGCCTAGGTAGGTTAGCAACACCAGGTTGAGAGATGCAAGTAAGCACATCATTAACATTAGCCTTCTATTTATTGTCATCAAAACTGCAGAGGAACGAACACGTTAGGGCAGTCTTTGGTGTCATATGCAGAATGTGCAGAAGTAAGTGTGCCATCTGGCTCAATATTCTGTGCGAGGGACTGTTGTGGTGAAACTACGATGAACTCTATGGGTCGCACATAAATTGACAGGGTCGGTCGCAAACCGGAACCCAAGAATTTTTTTTTTTATGCCTAAGCTATAGGTTAATGCTAAATAAATAATAAGATATAGGTTTATGCTAAATAAATAAGCTATAGGTTAATGCTAAATAAATAATAAGATATAGGTTTATGCTAAATAAATAAGCTATAGGTTAATGCTAAATAAATAAATAAGCTATAGGTTAATGCTAAATAAATAAGCTATAGGTTTATGCTAAATAAATAATAAGCTATAGGTTTATGCTAAATAAATAATAAGCTATAGGTTAATGCTAAATAAATAAGCTATAGGTTAATGCTAAATAAATAATAAGCTATAGGTTTATGCTAAATAAATAATAAGCTATAGGTTTATGCTAAATAAATAATAAGCTATAGGTTAATGCTATGCTACGTAAAACCCCCCATTAACAGCATCATGTCACTAACCACAGCCATCTAAGACTGCACAATATCGTATTCACTCTGTTGGATATCTGAAGCCAGTTTGTCTACTGACAACCATCATAAAGTAATCCAGGCTTGTTTAGATACCGTAAATCCTCAAATTATTCCTCAAATTATTTACTTAGGCTGCTCAAAGCACAGGTCTTTATTTGGGGCAGGCTTGTATTACAGACAGCCCTTTATTTCTGACGTGAGTGTTATTGTGAGACATGTTGGAGCGGCATACCAGTAGGTTATCAAAAGCATAAGATTTTTGGTTTGGTTTGGGATTTAATTTACTTTTGGACTGTTTGATTATATTGCTAAATGTTGGGACTGATGGGCACTGAAATATGGGGGTATTTGATGGTTCACTATTACGGTTTCATGTAGTTGAAAGAGTGTCGGGATTTCCGCCCGCCCTTTATTGCGAGACAAGGCATCCGCTTTCATTCATCTGTTGTAATGGAAACCTTATTGCGTAGCCAAGTAGCCTACATTGAGTTATTTTTTAACCATGCATGATTTACTTTTTATTAAATTAGTAGGCTGGAATGCCTTGAGTCGATTAACGATTGTGTTTGTATGTAGTAGCCGACTGCTTCAGCCTCTGGCAAGCTCCAAAGGGGGAGGCAAGAAAAATTCAACAAACAATATAAAATTTGTTGTACACAAATTGCAAAAGGAATCCCTGTGGAATTGCAGGAGATTCCAATCAAATATGATTATTACTAGAAGTGATCATGACATAATGCCAGCTCTTACATGCAAGATAATTTAATATAACACAATGCTCCATGCACAATGCTCTTACATGCAAGATAATTTAATAGAACACAATGCTCCATGCACAATGCTCTTACATGCAAGATAATTTAATAGAAAACAATGCTCCATGCACAATGCTCTTACATGCAAGATAATTTAATAGAACACAATGCTCCATGCACAATGCTCTTACATGCAAGATAATTTAATAGAACACAATGCTCCATGCACAATGCTCTTACATGCAAGATAATTTAATAGAACACAATGCTCCGTGCACAATGCATTTGCCATTGGCATGCTGGCCGCAGAAATGGGCAACCGAGCGGTGAAGTGCTGGATGTAATAAACAGCCGACAAGAAGCAGAGCACTGGCTAATCATACTATGAGGTGGCAAACTATTTTCAAACTTAGTAGGCCTTTGCTTTGCTTAGATGGAACATTTTGGGGAAATACAAAGGCAATGCCGACTATGGAAGATAAATAATAAGATGAACCCTCCCAGGACTTACCACTCTTTGATTCCCCTCCAAATGTTTCGGCATACTCTAGGAACAGAGGAAAGGCCAGTCAAACATTTACAGTGAGGTGACATCTAACCAACATTCTAAGACATTTGGTGACATCTAACCAACATTCCAAGACATTTACAGTGAGGTGACATCTAACCAACATTCCAAGACATAACTAGCTTCCTCCATCTGACGCACTGTATCCATTCCATGCGATTTGATTAGCGATGTTCATTGTCAAAGACAATGGTAACGGCCGGCAACCCTCCGGTCACAAATCCGAAGCGCTAACCAGTAGGCCATGGACTACGCCGAGGGGACACTTATTCGCATGGTGCAAAGCTGTGTGTGTGTGTTTGCATGTATTGAGGTGTGTGTTTGTGTATGCGAGTGCTATGTGTTTGTATTGTGTGTGTGTGTGTACTATGTGTGTGTGTGTGCTATATGATTGTATAGAAGTGTGAGTGTGTGTGTGTGTATGCTATGTGTTCGTACTGTATAGATAGATAGATAGATAGATAGATACTTTATTGATCCCCAGGGGAAATTCAAGGTAGATGTGTGTGCGTGCTATGTGTGTGTTTGTGTGTATAGATGTGGGCTTTAAGAGAGTGTGTGTGTGTGTGTATGCTATGTGTTCGTACTGTATAGATGTGTGTGCGTGTTATGTGTGTGTTTGTGTGTATAGATGTGGGCTTTAAGAGTGTGTGTGTGTGTGTGTGTGTGTGTATGCTATGTGTTTGTACTGTATAGATGTGTGTTTGTACTGTATAGATGTGTGTGCGTGCTATGTGTGTGTTTGTGTGTATAGATGTGGGCTTTAAGAGAGTGTGTGTGTGTGTGTGTGTGTGTGCTATATGATTGTATAGATGTGTGTGTGTGTGTGTATGCTATGTGCTTGTACTGTATAAATGTGTGTGCGTGCTATGTGTGTGTTTGTGTGTATATATGTGGGCTTTAAGAGAGTGTGTGTGTGTGTGTGTGTATGCTATGTGTTTGTATTGTGTGAAATTGTGTCAGTCCACTACATGCTTCTCTACAGATTTTAATGACCATTGTATGTGAAGTGTGTGTCTGGTAGTTGTGTGTGTGTGTGTGTGTGTATGTATGTGAAGTGTGTGTCTGGTAGTTGTGTGTCTGGTAGTTGTGTGTGTGTGTGTATGTATGTGAAGTGTGTGTCTGGTAGTTGTGTGTCTGGTAGTTGTGTGTGTGTGTGTGTGTGTATGTATGTGAAGTGTGTGTCTGGTAGTTGTGTGGTGTGTGTGTACTGTGTGTGTGTCTGGTAGTGGTGTGAGAGGATGAGAGAGGTCAGTGAGTGTGTTCTGTTAATACTGTTACTATCTGTTTTTATTTATTTTCATTGTGTGTGTGTGTGTGTGTGTGTGTGTGTCAGAGAGAGGATGAGAGAAGTTAGTGAGTGTGTTCTGTTAATACTGTTACTGGGTAATGTTTTGAGTGTGTGTGTGACAGCGGGAGAGAGAGAGAGGGTGTGTGTGTGTGTGTGAGTGTGATGTGGGTTGACATGAGTAGGTCAAGACTAAAGGCTAAAAGAACATTATTTTTGTTTAGATGAAATACACACACACACACAAACACACACTGCAAAAACTGCTTATCTAACAAAATCTAACCAAGTGTTATTAATCTTATATCAAGATAAAAAAAACTAGTTGGTATTGTTTTCAGTATAAAGAGACTTACCTAGTGCTTTCTTGTGAAATCATTTGACTTAATTTAAAAACAATTTGACTTATTTTAAGACATCTCATCTTGAAAACAAGCAAATTTGTCTGCCAGTGCGTTAAGCAAATTTGTCCTAAAAACAAGCAAATTTGTCTGCCAGTGCGTTGAGCAAATTTGTGTTGATAAGACTCCTTAAAATAAGTTAAAGTCTTCTTAAATTAAGTCAAAATGATCTTTTGAGAGGGCGCTAGGTAAGTCTTTTCATACTAAAAACAATACCAAATAGATTTTTTAATCTTAATATAAGATCAATAACACTTGGTTAGAATTCATTTTTTGCAGTGCAGTGCCCCAGTGGAAAGACTCTTTAGCCTTGGGAACCTGATTCTCTCTCCAAAGAGGAATAGGCTCTCAGATCAAAAGTTTGAGAAGCTTCTCCTCTTGAGGTACAATAACTGGTTTGAGAGCTAGCAATGTTGTGGGTACTGGTCAGAGGTGAGAGATGAGACTTATTAGCCCATTTTTAGGTTTGTTAAGAATCTCATCTCTATTTAGCTTTGCCTTATGAGGCATGTTTGTTAAACCATTTTACCCTTTTGTTAAATCACATATTCAATTATATGCAGCACCTCACCTTTGTTTTCTCTTTTAATTAGTGTTAATAATGTAGGCCAATCACTTTATTTAATTGGGCCTAATGTGGTAAAAAAAAAAAAAAACACTGTTAAATGACTGAGACAGTTATTTCGTTTCAAGTATTAAAAGGGAATTTTGTACAACTGCTTGATTTGAAGCCCTGTTGCCCTGTTGGTTACAATAAATAGGTCTGAAACATATCGTCGCTGTCCGATACAGAACACGTATCTCCATTTTTTTTCATTTTGAGTTTTTTCGACCAATAGAATCTCCAAGTTCATGTCCTTATACTGTACACGTCAAGTATCTACATGACCAATGAAAGAATGTGAAAACACGTCACGAGTTTTTCGCGTAAATCCGTTGGATGACAAAGCTGTCCGCCATGCCACGTAAGTCCCTCCTCCCCTAGTTCTACCCGTTTCAAATGACGCGGCCAAGCTGAAGCGCGAACAGCCAAGCGACGTGGTGGAAACAAACACTGAGGTAAAGTGTAATTTTTGTCAACTATGTTCTTGCTTATCCTTGCTGAAATATATTTACAACTGTTATCTATCGATGTTGACATGATTGTTGTCTATGTCTAGGGTTTTAATCGTCACAAAAGTAGCGTCTCCAAAACGCCAGCTTTCACCACAGATAGCGAGCTAGTTCTAGCTATCTAGCTTGCTAAGGCCTGGTGAAAATAACATGGGTCTCATTTAGATTTAGTGCTTACTCAAACTTATCAAATTCCTTTGTGTAATATTCATGGATTAAAGTGTTTCGTTACTGTGACAGATTTCCGTCAAATGAAATGTCTGTATGTCAATTTACTTTCCGTCAGCTGAACTCAAATGGGATATCAGTGCTGATCGGAGAATGGGGGGCGAGAGGTGGTGACAGGTAGTGTTTGCCTACGAATTTAGACTAGCTGTAACAGTGGTGTGAATCCATTTTGCATACTGTTGTGCAAACTTAACAAGCTATGGGTAGAAATTAGAGGTAATGACCAAAACATGTTACCAAATACAGTCTGGCGAGGCATCTGATCAAGTATTTTCTTTATCCTGCCATTCCTTGCTTAGATTACACAGTGTGTTGCGTGTTGAGGGCTAAGACATGGCTACATTGTTGTTTACGAAGGGGTCCAGGGGGAATACTCGATCTGATGCCGAACCGGTAAAGAGTTCAGTCAGATTACTTTTTTGCTTTAATCCCTGGATAATACGGTCATGTCGATTGTCACTAGGAAATATAATGCGCTCAACTTGGACGTCGCCAAAGCATTTCTGAAAGTGGTGCTAGGTTGCTACATGTGGAGATGTTAATGTACAGATTTCTGAAAGTGGTGCTAGGTTGCTACATGTGGAGATGTTAATGTACAGATTTCTGAAAGTGGTGCTAGGTTGCTACATGTGGAGATGTTAATGTACAGATTTCTGAAAGTGGTGCTAGGTTGCTACATGTGGAGATGTTAATGTACAGATTTCTGAAAGTGGTGCTAGGTTGCTACGTGTGGAGATGTTAATGTACAGATTTCTGAAAGTGGTGCTAGGTTGCTACATGTGGAGATGTTAATGTACAGATTTCTGAAAGTGGTGCTAGGTTGCTACATGTGGAGATGTTAATGTACAGATTTCTGAAAGTGGTGCTAGGTTGCTACATGTGGAGATGTTAATGTACAGATTTCTGAAAGTGGTGCTAGGTTGCTACATGTGGAGATGTTAATGTACAGATTTCCCGAAATGACGCAAGTTATGTGATGTCATGTTTTCTTATGTGCATTTGTCCCTCCCCTCAGGATGTCATTTCCTTTAAAGGAGATCTGCGAGCTCAGGATGTCATTTCCTTTAAAGGAGATCTGCGAGCTCAGGATGTCATTTCCTTTAAAGGAGATCTGCGAGCTCAGGATGTCGTTTCCTTTAAAGGAGATCTGCGAGCTCAGGATGTCATTTCCTTTAAAGGAGATCTGCGAGCTTGTGAACGTGAGGTATGATAGGGCACTTGAGGGAAGCGTCAGGGATGAAGAAGGTTTGTAGTTTGCAGGAAACTATAATTGAGAATTGAGAAAGTCAGACAGGAAAGTGAACACTGTTAATTGTTATTCTAATGGTTAACCTCTGTCATTCTTCGCTGTAACTGTATGACTGTTTGCCCATGCTACTGATACAAGCTTGTTTTGAATCATTCAAACTTTATATTGTATTCAGTACATTAAGCATTTTGTTTTTCTTATTTTTAGATTCGCCATCAATATCCTCCAAGGACTCAGACATAGCTTCCAGTAAAGGTAAGCATTTTATTCTTCTGATGGACTATACTTTAGTCTCCATTTCATTGGTTTTGGGTTTTCTCATGTCATTAGTAACTACAAACCTAATTCTGCTATTGTCTGCCTGTGATAACTTGATTACCAGTCAAAATGAATGCAGTGAACAATGTGAACAGTGTATTTATTCCACTGGATCTGTTCATATGTCTTCTGCTTCACTTAGACTCGCTTGATGATTACATTCCAGACAGAGAGAATACAGGCAAGTTATTTATCTTTATTTATTTATTTATTTATTTATGACATACCAATGGGCTCAGCCGCACACAAACCACAATGCTAAACTTAAACAGTTATCCACTCGTCATTTTTAGACGAACAAAGTGAAAATGATGACTGTAACCCAGGGACATCTGCTGGTATGTACATTGCTCAAATTAGATAAGCTGCACATTAAACTTGGTCATTTTTACACTTCTCTCAGTAATTTGCAAACACAGCTAAACCTAACTACATGACAACATGCACACACACACACACACACACTGTATCTGATCTGTTACCAACATACTAAGCAACCATAGAAGATGACTGTAGATTTTGTTCATCTATTTTTTTAATAATTTTTCTATTAATCAGATGACGATGCTGTTCGGCGAAAGAGGGCCAACCCTTCACGTTGGAAAGCAAATGTTCAAAAAAAAGGAGGATGATGGGTCAATCATACCGTGGAAGGAGAGGAAACGGAAGCATCATCAAAGAAGCAAGAAAAATGGGGGAGAGGTGCCAGAGTGCGTCCTGCCAGAAATCAAAACAAATCCAATGCTGCGAAATTGACGAAGGGCGGAGGAAGGACATTTTCAAGTACTTTTGGGAGAAATTGGACTGGAAAGAGAGGAGGATGTACGTGAAAACAATGGTGGAAGTGAGCGGTGTTAAGCGGCGCCGAACAGAAGCGGTCACATCTCGGAGGTCTGCTTCTCTGTTCTGTTTTTTATGTGTAGATGGGAAAAGAATAAGGGTCTGTCAGCGGATGTTCTTGTCTACACTTGGGATCAGGCAGTGGACATTCCTTAAGTGGGTAGGAAGAAGGGGAGATAGTCCCAAGAAGACAGAGAGGGTGAGGGTGACTACTGAGGAGCATAACTTTGTAAACACATTTCTTTCAAAACTTCCAAAAGTGCCGTCGCATTATTGTAGGTCCTCCTCATCCAAACTGTATTTGGAGCCTTACTTCAAATCCATTTCTCATCTGCATTCCTTGTACCAGCAGGCATGTTCAGACAACAGCATCAGAGCACTATCACGACAGGTTTTCACAGTAGCGTTCAACCAGCTGAATCTTTCCTTATTTCATCCGAAAAAAGATCAATGCGACACCTGCTGTGCATTCAAAGCCGGAAACATCGAGGCTGCTGTGTGGGAGAAACACCGAAAGAAACAAGATGATGCCAGAGAAGAAAAGGAAAATGACAAACAACTGGCTACCAACACCTGCTTAGTTGCCTGCATGGATCTGCAGAGCCTTCTCCTGTGCCCAAAACAACTGGCTACCAACACCTGCTTAGTTACGTGCATGGATCTGCAGAGCCTTCTCCTGTGCCCAAAACAACTGGCTACCAACACCTGCTTAGTTACCTGCATGGATCTGCAGAGCCTTCTCCTGTGCCCAAAACAACTGGCTACCAACACCTGCTTAGTTACGTGCATGGATCTGCAGAGCCTTCTCCTGTGCCCAAAACAACTGGCTACCAACACCTGCTTAGTTGCCTGCATGGATCTGCAGAGCCTTCTCCTGTGCCCAAAACAACTGGCTACCAACACCTGCTTAGTTACCTGCATGGATCTGCAGAGCCTTCTCCTGTGCCCAAAACAACTGGCTACCAACACCTGCTTAGTTACGTGCATGGATCTGCAGAGCCTTCTCCTGTGCCCAAAACAACTGGCTACCAACACCTGCTTAGTTGCCTGCATGGATCTGCAGAGCCTTCTCCTGTGCCCAAAACAACTGGCTACCAACACCTGCTTAGTTACGTGCATGGATCTGCAGAGCCTTCTCCTGTGCCCAAAACAACTGGCTACCAACACCTGCTTAGTTACCTGCATGGATCTGCAGAGCCTTCTCCTGTGCCCAAAACAACTGGCTACCAACACCTGCTTAGTTGCCTGCATGGATCTGCAGAGCCTTCTCCTGTGCCCAAAACTTCAAGCGTCTGCCCTGTACTACAAGATGAAGCTTGGCGTCCACAACTTCACAATCTACAACATGGCATCACATGCAGCAAAAAATTACCTGTGGCATGAGGGTGAAGCGGGGCTCTCTGCCAGTGAATTTGCCTCGTGTATTGTACACTTTCTCAAATCCCAAGCATCGTACAGCGAGTTTGTCCTCTGGAGTGATGGATGTGGCTACCAAAACAGAAACCTCGTGCTCAGCAATGCACTGCTGAAGTTTGCAACGGAGATGAAAAAACAGTTACTCAGAAGTACCTGGAAAGAGGCCACACCCAAATGGAGTGTGATTCAGTGCACAGTGTAATCGAGAGGAAGATGTATGTAGCGGTCATCCGCGGAGCTCGTTCCCGCCCCTTCCCTTATGACGTGCAATACGTGGACCACACCTTTTTCCATGACTTCAGCAAGGTCACCATCTGCAAGTCTCTCCGACCAGACAGCAAAGTAGGAGATCCGACCGTGCATGACCTCCGGGCAATCAGGTGTTTTTATAGACGTGTTTTCCATTAATAAATAACCATTAACAATAGCCATATCAACCTGAATTGTTTTGATTTATACATTTAAACTGCCTTCTGATTTCATCCTAACCCTTTGCTCTTTGTTCCCCAATACCCAATACCCCTTTTTTAATCTGTTCTAGATACAACATTGATGGCAGCATGGAGTACAAGTTGCTCCACTCCGATCCCTGGCAGCCCTACTCCGTCCCATCGCTGAGGAAACCATGCCTCACTGTGGTCCCACTCCATCCATCCCGTCCAAAAATCAAAGCGGCGATGAAGCACGTTGTACTGAAGGATTTTCATTCATTCTTTGACTCACTGTCCCATGACTGATCACTTACAATAGCACACACACACACTAGCACGCGCACACACACACACACACACACAACAGCGCTTGCAAACATGCGCAACACACACAATAGTGCACAGTCCCTCAATCCTGTTCATTGACATGACATAAATTATACAGAAACATGCATCACTAATGAACTAACATCACTCAGATTGGCATCAAGATTAATTTAATGTTTAAATTGGTGTAGTTATACACAACTAGCAAGACCAATCAACATGACGAGCTCTGGATTCTGGTGCCTAAGTTTTAACAGGTTATGTGTTGTAAAATACTTTTGATAACTTTTGGCCAAGTTTGATAACTTTTAAGATATTGATTGAAATTTCTGTGTTTGATTGTGCCTGGAGACCTTCCCCCACCACATATCAGTTTGTGTCTCTGTTGTTGAAATGTAAAAGTGTTTTTATACTTCGAAATATCCACATGTGATTGTGGTTTTGATGAGTAATGTTTGATTGTGCCTGGAGACCTTCCCCCACCACATATCAGTTTGTGTGTCTGTTGTTGAAATGTAAAAGTGTTTTTATACTGCCATCAACCCAGCGTTTAATGTCAGCCTTTTAAATAAATAAATTATAAATAAATAAATTACGGAGAGTCAGTTTAAAATTGCCAATGCCCCAATATGACGTACGTTGACAGTGCCAAGGTTACTAGTCTTGCAATACGAGCTAAATAAACGTTTCTTTGATTGTCCTGGACATAACTCTAAACCAGTCGGTAGAAACATTTTTCATCCTGATGTCTGAAACCCAGGAGTGACGAAAATCACGGTGAGTCGGTTTGAAATTGCCAATGCGGACGTCGCGCCTAGGCTATCCGTTATCCAAGCGCAGTGCAGGAATGAAAGCACATAACCGGCCCTTGATTAAAATAACGTATCTATTTTTGGCAAAGTGATGATTATATTCCCACACTATAATAGGCTACATGTATAGACCTATGACATTGATTCGTCATATACCGCAGTTTCACTGCTTTGGAATGCTGTGTTTTCATCAAGGGACATGAATGTTTTGGTTATACATGTTTTTAGTCGGACAGAAACGGTATCGGATGTGCACGTATATCCTTTTACACTCGATTTAGGTACAGTGACGATTAAATTACCACACCAACAAGAATATGATGCCAATTAAAGGCATTAAGCCAAGTATGGCAACGCTGACTTCCACTGTTGTGGAGTTTCGCTGTTTTTTTTACTTCCTGAAAAGTAGCGTTTTTGGACATACGTGTTCTGTATCGGACAGCGACGATATGTTTATTGTGTTTCTGTTCAGTACTGTTCATATTTACATTTAAAAAGCAGACATAAAAGTAACTTAAAAGTTACTTTCCTTAGTAACTAATTACTTTTGATATACAGTAACTGGTAATGTAATTCAATTACTTTTAAATTAAGTAACTAGTAACTGTAACTAATTACTAATTTTCAGTAACTTGCCCAACACTGTTTATATATGAGCTGAACACTGGGGATATATGAGCTGAACGCTGGAGCTATATGAGCTGCCCTGAACACTGATTTTATATATGAGCTGCTCTGATCACTGTGTTATCATATGAGCTGCCCTGAACACTGTGAGTTATATGAGCTGAACACTGTGAGCTATATGAGCTGAACACTGTGTTTATATATGAGCTGCCCTGAACACTGTGTTTACATATGAGCTGCCCTGAACACTGTGAGCTATATGAGCTGAACACTGTGAGCAATATGAGCTGCCCTGAACATTGTGTTTTCATATGAGCTGCCCTGAACACTGTGTTATCATATGAGCTGCCCTGAACACTGTGTATATATATGAGCTGCCCTGAACACTGTGTATATATATATGAGCTGCCCTGAACACTGTGAGCTATATGAGCTGCCCTGAACATTGTGTTTTCATATGAGCTGCCCTGAACACTGTGAGCTATATGAGCTGCCCTGAACACTGTGTTATCATATGAGCTGCCCTGAACACTGTGTTTATATATGAGCTGCCCTGAACACTGTGAGCTATATGAGCTGCCCTGAACACTGTGTATATATATGAGCTGCCCTGAACACTGTGTTTTCATATGAGCTGCCCTGAACACTGTGTTTATATATGAGCTGCCCTGAACACTTTGAGCTATATGAGCTGCCCTGAACACTGTTTTCATATGAGCTGCCCTGAACACTGTGTATATATATATGAGCTGCCCTGAACACTGTGAGCTATATGAGCTGCCCTGAACACTGTGTTTTCATATGAGCTGCCCTGAACACTGTGTATATATATGAGCTGCCCTGAACACTGTGTATATATATGAGCTGCCCTGAACACTGTGAGCTATATGAGCTGCCCTGAACACTGTGTATATATATGAGCTGCCCTGAACACTGTGTTTTCATATGAGCTGCCCTGAACACTGTGTATATATATGAGCTGCCCTGAACACTGTGAGCTATATGAGCTGCCCTGAACACTGTGTATATATATATATGAACTGCCCTGAACACTGTGTTATCATATGAGCTGCCCTGAACACTGTGTTTATATATGAGCTGCCCTGAACACTGTGTTATCATATGAGCTGCCCTGAACACTGTGAGCTATATGAGCTGCCCTGAACACTGTGTATATATATATGAGCTGCCCTGAACACTGTGAGCTATATGAGCTGCCCTGAACACTGTGTTTTCATATGAGCTGCCCTGAACACTGTGAGCTATATGAGCTGCCCTGAACACTGTGTTTTCATATGAGCTGAACACTGTGTTTTCATATGAGCTGCTCTAAACACAGTGAGCTATATGAGCTGAACACTGTGTTTATATATGAGCTGCCCTGAACACTGTGTTTTCATATGAGCTGCCCTGAACACTGTGTATATATATGAGCTGCCCTGAACACTGTGTTTATATATGAGCTGCCCTGAACACTGTGTATTGGCCGAACAAATTTACAGGTTTCCATGCATCAGGGAGAAACAGAAGGCTCCCTATTATGAGATGGTCATGCACAAATTGCAAATTCAGGGCATCAAAACGGTCCTAAAGCATCATAGATTGAAACATATACACACTGCTTGTCCTTGTTTATTTAAAAGTTAGAGGCCCTTCATACACATTTGCCTAGAGATCATACTCAAGCACAACAGTTAGGCCAAATTCATTCATATAGTTGTTGATGCATCTCATAACATAGGGAGCCTTCCTGATGCATCTCATAACATAGGGCTCAGTGGCCGGTTGCACAAAGCACCTTAAGTTTTTTCCCTTAAGTATGACCCTTAAGACTTAATTTCTCCTCAGGTAAGGGATTTACTTAAGGGTGTTGCACAGAATACCTTAAAATGTTTCCTTAGTTAAGGAGAAACGCCAAGGGATTTACTGTACTGAAAGGGATTTTCCGGCATGAAAATTCTATAGTTTCCACGGAGACTGTTCAACAGGGAGCGTACCTATGTTCCCCGGGTCCTATGTTCCCCGCTATTTGTATTGGACCGGGGAACATAGGACCCTTTTTGTAGAAAAGGGTCCTACAGTGGGTCCCCGTTAAGTTTGGACGGGTTCCTTCATGAATCACGCACCCCATTTTCTCAGCAGAAATGGCACAAACTGCAGTTGACACAAACAACCACAAGGTGTCACTTGGGTGCCACTACTATTTTTGATGCGACTGACTTACTGCTTCCATGACGCAGCGGGGGCACGGGAACTTAAACTGATCACGGTAGTTTAAGCTTACACTTGACAAAACATTCTAATATGAAAATGTAGATGCAATTGTTGTAAAATGGTGCAGCTCCTTTAAGAAAGCACCGTGTGCAGGGATGGAGAGAGAGAAAGCGAGAGGGGATATGTGTGTTAGAACTTAGCGTGTGGAAAAAGTACGTGCTGTTGAGACTGAAGCGAGTCATATTCAAAATAATGCAAAAAAAAGCAATTATCCTCATTCATTGCTTGCCGACGTTCAAACGAAAAATATATCAAAGCACCTTTTGCGTTTGAATGTAGCACGAAAAATGTTTAAACAACTGGACAAATGATTTAGCTAATTGATTATATAACCTGTACACCTAGCCTAGAAATCTAGACGCAAATTAATTTGCTCAGCCTGTACGTCTAGTATCGAACCATAGGAATTTCTATTGGCTTAACACCGTGGATGTTCTCCAATCACAGCGCTCTATTTCGTTAGAGAGTCTTAAGGCGGGCTTAACAGGATAACGACATCCTGCGACGGTGAACAACAAGGAAGGTGGCTATGGCGAACGAAGAGCGGTTGTTTGAATCGGCGTTGGCGTCAACTTTGGAGGAGTTGGACTTGTGCTTTTCTTTGAAAGTAGAGCAACACAATGAACTTAAGTCATTCCTTTCGAAGAAGGATGTATTTGCCGTTTTTCCGACCGGATATGGATATGGTCGTAGCGCTGGCCTATTGCATGCCTAGGCAGTTTGAAAGACAATTCTCTGCCCGCCCCTTGGATTAAGCAGGTGAATGATTCGATTCCAGACTATACATTTCAATGATATAGGATGGCCCGCCAGGCTACTGTACACCAGCAATTGTTGAACATTTACCTGTACAAGTACATTGACAGTAGCCCAGCCTAACAGCATGTTGTAGACCTACTGTAGAAATTTCACTTAAATTGCAACCGCAACATGCCTGCTTGCCAACGTTCAAACGACAACAAAAAAGATAATAAAACAACAAGAGGGTTGAGTCTGAATGACACTGAGTTTTTAGACACTGAGGGCCAGATGTACGTGCATTTGCGAACGTAGCGGTATCAGCGTCATGGACACGCCGCAGACTGCGAACGCTGTCAGACCCAAGTTTCCGTCGTATTTATCAATAGTTCAATCCTTAGTGTAAACTGCGCCTTTCTCTGCCTTTCTCCGCCCATAAACGCAATTTACGAACATCCACAACTGAACGGCAGCGCCTATACAAGCCCAGTTGAATGAAGTAAACTGATGTCAACATTAAAAAGAATGAAATAATATTATACATGATAAGATGTAAACAAGCAGGGAGATAATGAAGATCAGTAGTTCTACTCAAACTACGTGTGCACGTAGGCTATGGAAGATTTGTCAAATCTAGCAAGTAGTGAATGACGTGAAAGTGAAAGTAAGACATTCGAAAGGCCAACGAAAGTTAAGGTTGCTTTTGGTAATACAAATACTTTCACCACAAAAAACTGGTGCTCTAAATAGTGATTCTGTTGTCTTTGAAAGGTTATCTTATTGACGCATTGAACTGCAATTTGGATTAACACCTGCTTTTACAAGGCGGAAGTATTTAGGCGCAGAATAGACGCGCGCTTTCAGGAGCAGTCTTTGTACATACCGCGGAATACATAACTAGGCGCTATTTACTCTTCCCCTCCCATCTTTTTACGCTAAACTCCCACTTTCCCCTGGATCCTCCCAAGAATGCATATGCATGACATGACAAACGCAATCTGCCACTCTCAGCTCCCGCGACAGGCAGTTTGCGCTTTTACATCATTGCGGCCTGTTTGTACATACCTCGCAATGATTTTACACGCACATTGCGAAACAAATACGCCTGAAGTGGGCACAAAAGCGTTAGTACATCTGGCCCTGAGTTTTTGTAGTTAAGAAATATTTTCGTATAAAAAAATGGTCATTCTTCAATCTCCTTCACTGACGCCTATGGAAAAGGCTTAACGTCCCAAAACAACGATCAATGATCATCAAATTTCTCTGTCATATTGCTCCTCATAACCATCTATAAAAAAGTGTTTTTTCTTTTCTTTTTGAGCACATCCGAATCCCAGACATAACACACTGGACCTTATAATAGAGATATAATTCCAAAGGGGGCAGATAGGGGCCACTGCACTTAAAACTTAAAAAGATTAAGCTTTCCGAACTTTGAAATTGCGATCAGTGACTGGCATCGGGTGAACAGGCTATTAAAAACTATTTGCGCACCTCCATGTCACAGGAGAGACTGGGCTCTCCCTTCTATGAAGAAGACGTTAGGCTACCTGCAAACTGGCCTATGATTTCATTGCTGAGTTTGCGGCAAAGCAAGAAAATGTTTTTTTTCCTGAGTCAGGATATGGCGAGTCAGTGTCATTTATTTGTCCAATGTTAGCCTATAGATACAGACCAGTACATCTTATCAATAGTTTAAATGTCGTGTGTGTTTCTGCTCATTGACAAATACCGTTCAGCACAATGATTCATGCCCAATTAATTCCCCCTGTTAAAGTGTTCGCCTTTGTTACACTATTTGGTTTCGTGATATAGCCTATGATAAACACCATATGGCCAAATATGTGACTCAGCTAATGTTATAGGCTATACAATTGAATTTCCCCTCTTAAAGGCAAGCTGGTGTAGCTTATTAGACTAGGCTACTATTAAAATACACCGACGGTAGCCTTGGCTATGTGTAAAGTAAGCTATCGCATGATTTCATGCACGTAAGTGAAAAGGGCCTTGCATCTGTCAAGTTCGCACAGGGCCTCGCATCCCCTTGCGACGGCCCTGCAGCTCCTCCTAAGACAGCGAGGAAAAAGTTAAAATACGCGATAAACCCGGGAAAAGTTGACAGGTTTGTTTCGGTCCCGGTGATTATTTGTGAAATTGTGCAAACGACAGCCCTTTCAAGGCATTTCAAGGAAGGAGTTGTAGCATGCAAGCTCCCAAATTGACCCAGTAGCCTATGCATCAATAAATTGTTGGGACTGGGGAGGGTCATGCGTTTTTTCTCAATCACTTTGGAGGGTCATAGAAAAAATTCTTGCTGGCGAGGGAGGGTCACGTCTTTTTTGACTAACGCTCCCAAAACTCCTCCGGTAGCCCCTTAATTAAATAAATAACAAACAGTCCCTAATTGATTAATAGCCTAGGCCTACACCAGCAATTGTTGAACATTGACCTGTACAGGACATTGACAGTAGCCCAGCCTAACAAGCAAATGTTGCAAAATACACCAAAAGACGCAATTAATCAGAAATAAATAATGTAATCTGCATCGCTTTATTTAACAAACTGCAAGCAACAAGAGCATTGAGTTCGCTGTAAGGCCAAACCCAAGAGCAAAGCCTATCTGTTAAGGCAGTCGATAGGCTATATAACGAGCTGTGTGCCTGGAAAGACGATAGATGACGGTTCTGGTCATCCCATACCCTCCCCCCACTTCCTGTAGCCTACCATTATGAAGGCCTGTAGCCTAAAACGACTCGTTGCCGTTTTGTGACATTAAGCTTTGTCACGTTAAGGCACCTCCCCCATCCCCTTCTTTCACAAGCAGTGGGGGAGCGCGGGGCACAAAGTAACACTTTTTGGTAGACAAAGGAGGGTTCTCCGCGCTTCTGTCGTTTGGCCACAATCCGTTGCAACCAGGCAATTATTAAACTTTGACTAACATTTCGATGTGTCGATGTTTTTGACTAACGAACATCGAAACGTTAGTCAAAGTTTAATAATGTTCTGCACCTTTTACTAAAGAATAAAGAAAATTAAGAAGACATCTGAGCTGCACCGGCGTCTCTTTTTGGCTTTGGCTAAATATTTCTAAAATCATGAGTTTCACTAGTCACGTGTTTTAACAAGCAACACTTGTTATTGAACTAATAACAGACGTGTGTCGAAAATTTACTTTATTTTCCATACAGAGAAATAACATATGCAGAGTCTAACCAAAGTCAATCTTGCCAAAAAAGCCCTCAAACCTGAAAACACATGAGGCAAAAGTGCAAAACATCACAAAACTAACTAAACTAACACGCGCATATTTTTGTATTGCAATCATTGTAGCCTACAGTTGTAACAGCACGTAACAGTCGTTTTACTCCCCGGATGCGCTCATTATAAAGAACGTTTAACGTGTCCCAAAAACAGCTATCAATTAATCACCAAACGTCTTATAAACAAGTATTGCCAGGAGCAACACCTTGCAAAAAATGATAACAATAGGCCTAGGCCTTTATATGGCTCTGCTCCTGCCTAGATTCGAACTCAGAACTGCCTGAAAGTTGCAGACCTGTTCTGGAAATACGTGCATTAACTCACTCGACCGTCAGACAACGCTATCTGCTTCGAGTACATTTCACCATTCACCATGATCGTGAATGAAGTGTCAATTTTTAACTGGGACCCACTGTATGTTCCCGCCTTGTATCTGACCACGGAAATTGCATGGGATATGCTTGCGAGTGCACATTTCGTGCACAAACGGTAGCAAAGTGTATTTTTCTGTCAATGTTGCTTGCCGTAACACACCAGGTAGACACACATACGCACATGGTGCAATATTGACACAAGCCAGAAGGGCGATTTTTTCCTAACTTCGACGTTGAGTATAGCGGAGTAAAAGAATAGATGAAGAACTTTTTTTATAACATAGGCCTACAATAGTTTTACTTGTGTAGTGCTTCTTTACTGAATATAACGAGTTCAAAGTTAACATTCTAGGTAACTTCGCATTGTCCGCTTCAGCACTAAATTGAGGACAGCAACACACACGAGCTGCACCTCTCACAGAAGAAACGCTACAACTACATGCCTTTTTAAGTTGATATTTAATTGGTTTGTTTTGTTCATTTTTCCGTTCGCTGGCACGCTGCAGGGGGGACTGCGCGTTGCTCCGAAGCCCCTTTGGTCTGACTCGTCAATAATCCAAAAATGTCCCTTTTTTGGATTATTGTCCCTTTGGGTCTACAGCCCAGTATAGTTTGATATATAGTTTGTTCCATTAAAATGAATCCCATTCTTCCGACAGCTCAACCAAAGGCTATTTTAGATCACCTCCTTCACCTCTTGTACAGTAAGAATCAACAATGACATGCCAAGTGCAAAGACAATGACAAGCTTGGGACTGAAGCCATGCAGACTCGGCTAGATTTAAACACAGCAGGCCGTTGCAGCAAGACAGTGAGCCAATCCTAATATCATAGGAAAACAGGTGGGGCTGTGTCATTAGGCTGATTGCCACTGACACCAGCTACTGTTACATACAAGACTTAAGTGTCTCAATTAAACGTGACTATATCGCACTGGGCTCCGCACTGCGCCTCTGTGCAAAGAACTTCAGTTCGCGGCGCCCCCTCTTCCTTCCTTCCCTCATCACAAACAAAGTGTGGGCACGGAGCAACAACAACCCGCGCCTTGCCGTGCGGCTGCAGTCTACTTGGAAGCAGCGGGGAACATAGGACCCTTTGGTTGGTTGGGTAGCGGGGAACATAGGACCCGGGGAACATAGGGATGACCCCGTTCACAGCTGTAGCCTAGCTAACTGCCTTTGCCGCAACACCGCGATGCCGTTAGTTGACCTACCGAACACAGTGCTTATATCTTATCATTCATCTTACCTTAATAATAGTCGCGGAAATTATCCAGGTAGCAAGTAAAACATGTTATATACATGAACTGAACAATACTAGTTGGCAAGTTAGATATGATCCTGACTGTCATCAGTGCACCAATGTTTTGCCTAGCGAACCGAACCGAAGCTCATAGGCTAACAAAACATCCACATGAATTGTTAACGTTAGCCTACGTAAACCAAACAATAACAATACGGCATGTTTCTGATAGCCCCATCTATTTGACAGAGGAAGCATATTAACAGAGAGGTTTTATTTTGAATGGTCAAAAGTAGTTAATAAACTTCATTTATCAGCCATACTGCACTCCTCCTCCTCCATACTCCTCCTCCTCCATACTGCACTCCTCCTCTTCCATACTCCTCCTCCATACTCCACTCCTCCTCCTCCATACACCTCCTCCTCTTCCATACTCCACCCCTCCTCCATACTCTACTCCTCCTCCTCCTCCTCCATACTGCACTCCTCCTCCATACTGCACTCCTCCTCCTCCATACTCCTCCTCCTCTTCCATACTGCACTCCTCCTCCATACTCTACTCCTCCTCCTCCTCCATACTGCACTCCTCCTCCTCCATACTCCACTCCTCCTCCTCCTCCATACTGCACTCCTCCTCCTCCTCCATACTCTACTCCTCCTCCTCCTCCATACTGCACTCCTCCTCCTCCTCCATACTCTACTCCTCCTCCTCCTCCATACTCTACTCCTCCTCCATACTGCCCTCCTCCTCCTCCATACTCCACTCCTCCTCCTCCTCCATACTGCACTCCTCCTCCTCCATACTCCACTCCTCCTCCTCCTCCATACTCCACTCCTCCTCCTCCTCCATACTGCACTCCTCCTCCTCCATACTCCACTCCTCCTCCATACTCTACTCCTCCTCCTCCTCCATACTCCACTCCTCCTCCTCCTCCATACTGCACTCCTCCACTCCTCCTCCATACTCCTCCTCCTCCTCCATACTCCACTCCTCCTCCATACTCTACTCCTCCTCCATACTCTACTCCTCCTCCTCCATACTCCACTCCTCCTCCTCCTCCATACTGCACTCCTCCTCCACTCCTCCTCCATACTCCACCTCCTCCTCCATACTCCACTCCTCCTCCTCCATACTCCACTCCTCCTCCTCCTCCTTACTGCACTCCTCCTCCACTCCTCCTCCATACTCCTCCTCCTCCTCCATACTCCACTCCTCCTCCTCCTCCATACTCCACCCCTCCTCCTCCTCCTCCATACTCTACTCCTCCTCCTCCTCCATACTGCACTCCTCCTCCTCCATACTCCACTCCTCCTCCTCCTCCATACTGCACTCCTCCTCCTCCATACTCCACTCCTCCTCCATACTCTACTCCTCCTCCTCCTCCATACCCTCCTCCTCCTCCATACTGCACTCCTCCTCCTCCATACTCCACTCCTCCTCCATACTCTACTCCTCCTCCTCCTCCATACCCTCCTCCTCCTCCATACTGCACTCCTCCTCCTCCATACTCCACTCCTCCTCCATACTCTACTCCTCCTCCTCCATACTCTACTCCTCCTCCTCCTCCATACTCTACTCCTCCTCCTCCTCCATACTCCACTCCTCCTCCACTCCTGCAGAAACTCCTGCCTCTAACAAGGCCTACCATTTAAACTTCGGATCTACACATTAATTCACATCAATACAAAAATAGAAACACTTTGACATCTGCATGTAAGCATCCCAAGTAGGTTATATACCACACAGAGACATACATAATTGTAATTATTTTAAGATTAGATTGTTGCACCATGCAATAATTTTTCGGGGTGTCACTTAAGAACACGTTTGAAGATAAGAAAGAAGTCGAGTAAGAAAGAGAGGAAATGTGTAGGCTTAGATTTTGATGCAGTAGGCTACAGACTAAACCACATGTTGCTTTCTCTGCTTTTTACCTCATAGGCCTAATAAAATATAGCCTTCACTTAGCAAAGATAATGTCAAAATATTCTGGCAACGTCTCGTTTCATAACTTGATTGCATTTTTGTCTGCTTTTCATCACATTATTATGACCATTAAATGTAGGCTATTTTGCACGCTAAAATCTGATTCATCACAGGTAAACACAATAAATAATGGGAACGTAAATTGGATTATGTATTCTAAGTTGTAATTCCTCTGTATGTCCTGTTGGTGACCTCAGTGAGAAGTACTGTTAAGATGCTCTTAGCCGGTAACGAGTACTCTGGAGCACTCGTAGATCTACGAGTGTTTTCACGACGCTCTTAAGCTACGATGGTTTCGGGAAACAGTCGGCAAATCTTAAGACGTTCGTAAGAGGGACTTTACGACGCTCTTAGGCTTAAGATGCTTTCGGGGAACTGGGCCCTGGGCCCAGGTCTGTTTTTTAGTTTCGGGTTGTATTTAATCTTCTAAAACCCGTCAGATTGTCTGTTTAAAGCCCAGTTCACACCAAAGATTTGCAATAACAGGAAACCGTTACAGAAAGAAGTTGCAGCGGTGTGAATTATATGTTGCACGTCGTTGCAAGCCGTCACAAAGCATTCACCATGTCTGGTCACAGTTGCAAGGTTTTAGAATGTTGCATGAAGTTGCTGGTTGATAGAATGTTGCCGCTCATCTCGTCACAAATCTTTGGTGTTATTTGGGCTTAAGTATGGTGCAGACTGTGCACGTTTTGATTAGATGCCATTAAAAGACTTCGTCATCGTTCAATTCATCCCTTTTGTTTAAAATTTGCGGATAGGCCGATGGTAAGCTTGTTTTTATGCTGGCAACAAAATCAGAAGGGTTTGCGAACGTTAGGCTATTCTTTATTCTAAATGCGTACCGCCATGGTGATAAAGAGAATTAAGTCAGAAAAGGAATTTACCTTAGACTAGGCTATATACTGAAATAGTTTAATGATGTAAAGTCAAGTGCGCTTCTAATGGGTCTGGTGTGTGTGCGCACAGTTTTTATTGATGAGTCGGAGTGGCAAGTGCTGCGCATAGTTGCAGTGGAATGTGGCTGCCCAGGGCATTATAAAACTTCTCACTCTTAGACCTACTCATACACGGCGCTGAAATGGCGTATTTAGCTGTCTAAATTCGAATCATATGCTGGGGGAGAAATCGTCGGACATCCATTATTCACCCCTGGTAAAAAATATGTTCCCTCGCGCCTGGAAGTAGGCTATGATTTGAAATGTAGACTGTTGTCAAATTTGGCAAATACAATATGGGAGAAGCAATATGGTTCATGCTCTCTCATGCTGTTTCATTCCTGCCAAAAAGGAGGGAGAATGAAACATTACGCACGTTCCACTTTTGTATAAATAATTCCTGAACGGTTTTAGTCAGGGCTGATAATGCAACTGTATTTGACAAAGGACCGATTGCTAGTGACAAAATATGAGCTTTCAGTGTGATACGATCTCTTTGTGGATTACGTTTGATTAAAACGTGTTTCATCTGCTCTAGCTATCCCAGCTATTTGGATCTTACTATAACGTTAGGCTATCTCACTCAATGAACAACATCTCAACAATGAATGATGATCCGTAATTGTCATCAGATAGCCTAGTCATATAGGTAGATATTCAGTGTGTTTGAAATAATTAATTCGATAATATTTTCCATCTTTGCAAAGGAAAAGTTTTGTGTGAAGGGAATTAAAGGCCTGTCTCATATAGACTCCTCTCTCTAATACAAGCCGGTGCAGTTTCGCGATTTGGGAAAAATAAAAGCCCGGGCTATTATTTGGAGTTTTACGGGTAAATGACTAGACTGGACTCACACGAGCGGAGTTTTATACTGTGAAACGTTGAGGACCTGATTGCATTTTTTTTTCTTTTCTTTTTTTGGTGGCAGGTAGAGGTCACTGAACATTTCATTTTAATCTTGTTTGAAACATAGCAATAATGAATAAGGGGCTCTATCTTGCACTCCAGCGCAATTGACTTTGCGCAAGTCACTTTATGGGCGGATCTTGGGCGCTGTTGCAATTTTACCGGTCGACTTTAGTTGACAAGATGCGGTACTGAATAAAATGGCCGATTTAGTCAAATAGGGTGTCATATTTCGTTCAACCTCCACTCCACTAGATGGCAGACATGTCATACGTCATCCCGAGTCCAAAAAAGGGCATGCTTTAAACAAAACCTTCGAGCTACAGCGCATAGAATCAGTGCGTGGAATACCGGAGCTAGTGTGCGTGTGAGCCACTTTATCAGAGCGATATTGTCAACGTCAGCGAGTATTTGCATTAGATTATCGTCTAATAGCATCAAAAAAGTTTACCCGAAATGAAGTGTTGGGTCTTCTATTCGCGGACCCTGATTCTGAAGGGGAATATCTGCCTTCAGAAAATGACGGTGATTTGTTTAGTGAGGCTTCAGATGTGTCCCTGCCTTGCAATGATGCAGCTGGACAAAGTGAGAGTTTAGCCTACACCAAGCACAAACGTTGAATTGTTTGCCCAATGTCACTGGTGGGAATAATGTTTCACAGGGTCGGAGTGTTCATCGGGAAGTTAGCAGGGTGTTAGTGGTGTGGCGAACGAGGCTGGAGGTAATGTCCATGTAGCGCTAGCTTCTGTCTTCTGACCGTGTGCCTCTCCGCAATCGCGGCGACAGTAACGTGGTGGAGCCTTTGTCTAATGCCACTGGGTATGTTAGACGAGGTCGAAGTGCTCATAGGACAGTTAGGGGGAACGTAGAGGCAGTGTGGGGAGTCGCAATGAGAATGACAGTAGGCCTAGTCCGAGCTGCGCAAATTCTCTCCACTCGGCGCGCGCGCGAGGCAGATCTGGCCATGCTGCTCGCAGCAGGAGCAGAGTTGGTGACACGGGGCAGGAGAGCCATTAGGTCATGCATAGTCTATCACAAGATGATGGGAATGCCGGCCCTGTATGGATATGATATGGATATGGATTGTCATCATCTCTACAGCAAAAGGCCTGCTACATAAAAAAAAAATGTCAGCCATTTATTAGTAATGATTTACACTGTTGATTTGCTATCTATTTCCCTGACCATTTAGGACATACACTATGTGTTATTTTTTGTGTGTTCATGTCCTTGTGATGTGTTTGTCTTTGTCAGCTAAGAAAACAACAACAACAAAAAAACATCAACAAAAACAACAAAAAGAAAACAAATACTAACATTGTCTCTTGTCTTGTCTCGTCATCTCACTCCTGATCTGTGCCTTGCCGTAGCAAGTGAGCTTTTGAACTAAACAGGTCTTGTCTACTTGTGTTTGTGTGTCATCTGAATAATATGTATGTGCCCCATACATGGAATCAGATGCACATGCAGTTCAACATCACGTCTCCTAAAGTCCTCTAATATTTCCTCAGTTATGTCACCAACACATCCACGATCCATGGAAATGTTGTGTAAAACACAACATGCCACAAAGAATGCTGCGACTTTTTGAGGACTGTACTGTAAAGTGCCTCCTGACTTATCCAAACACCTGAAGCACATTTTCAGTATGCCGAATGTTCGTTCAATCACACTGCGTGTTTCTGTGTGTTTTCGATTACCGTTTCACGCACTGTTGCTGACATAATAAATGGTATCATCAGCCATGTCTTTAACGAATAGCCGTTGTCCCCTAACAGCCACCCATCCAAGGGGGGATTCCCCTCAAAGATGGCTGGAATGGCAGAGTTTGCCAGTATGAATAAATCGTGGCTTGAGCCAAGGTAATTTGCAAATACGTGAGTGATCTTACAAGTTGCATCGCAAATCACTTGTATGTTGATCGAATGGGTTCCCTTACGATTGATGTAAATCAGTGCGTTTTCTGTTGGGGCACGGAGTTGCACATGGGTGCAGTCTATAGCACCAAGGACACCAGGGAACCCACACTTCGCCCAAAACGCCCGCTTCGTTCTTTCCTGGCTGTCAGGTGTGATGGGGAATTGGATGTATTCCCCAGCATGTCGGACTAGACCTGATGTAACTGCATGTATAGCCAAACTTATGGCAGATTGCGAAATGCCTCCAATGGAACTAAGGGGGTGCTGGAACGACCCAGATGCATAGAAATACAGTGCCGCTGTAACTTTCACTGCAACTGGGAGGGCATAGGGACAGAGTGCATCAGTCCCCAGCTCATCTGCCAGGAGATGGCAGACATCTGTCACAGCCTGACGGGCAGGCCCGGACTGGTAATCTGTACAACCGGGCAAATGCCCGGTGGGCCGGTCCACATGTGGGCCGGTGACCTCCGGCAATTTTTATTTTTATTTAGGCTATTTGCGGCCCATCATGTAGGCCTAGGCCTTGCCTATAAATGCAGTAGCCTAGCATCCATTTGGCTTGGGGGGTGACGGGTCAATCATTTTGCCTTCTTCATGACAGGTTCAGTATGTGTTACGATCGCGCCCCTCTGCCCCACCCCTCAAGTAGGTTTGTCCAAGCAGCCGCTCGGTTTGTGGGGAAATATAGCATATGCGAGTGCGTGGTAGCCGCTCGGTTAGTGGGGAAATATAGCATATACGAGTGCATGGTAGCCGCTCGGTGTGTGGGGAAATATAGCATATACGAGTGCATGGTAGCCGCTCGGTTTGTGGGGAAATATAGCATATACGAGTGCATGGCAGCCGCTCGGTGTGTGGGGAAATATAGCATATACGAGTGCATGGTAGCCGCTCGGTTTGTGGGGAAATATAGCATATACGAGTGCATGGCAGCCGCTCGGTGTGTGGGGAAATATAGCATATACGAGTGCATGGCAGCCGCTCGGTGTGTGGGGAAATATAGCATATACGAGTGCATGGCAGCCGCTCGGTGTGTGGGGAAATATAGCATATACGAGTGCATGGCAGCCGCTCGGTGTGTGGGGAAATATAGCATATACGAGTGCATGGCAGCCGCTCGGTTTGTGGGGGAATATAGCGAGTATATATATACGAGTGCATGGCAGCCGCTCGGTTTGTGGGGAAATATAGCGAGTATATATATACGAGTGCATGGCAGCCGATCGGTGTGTGGGGAAATATAGCGAGTATATATATACGAGTGCATGGCAGCCGCTCGGTGTGTGGGGAAATATAGCGAGTATATATATACGAGTGCATGGCAGCCGCTCGGTGTGTGGGGAAATATAGCGAGTATATATATACGAGTGCATGGCAGCCGCTCGGTGTGTGGGGAAATACAGCGAGTATATATATACGAGTGCATGGCAGCCGCTCGGTGTGTGGGGAAATATAGCGAGTATATATATACGAGTGCATGGCAGCCGCTCGGTGTGTGGGGAAATATAGCGAGTATATATATACGAGTGCATGACAGCCGCTCGGTTAGTGGGGAAATATAGCGAGTATATATATACGAGTGCATGGCAGCCGCTCGGTGTGTGGGGAAATATAGCGAGTATATATATACGAGTGCATGGCAGCCGCTCGGTTAGTGGGGAAATATAGCGAGTATATATATGCGAGTGCATGGCAGCCGCTCGGTTAGTGGGGGAATATAGCGAGTATATATATACGAGTGCATGGCAGCCGCTCGGTTAGTGGGGAAATATAGCGAGTATATATATACGAGTGCATATATATATATATATATATATATACGAGTGCATGGCAGCCGCTCGGTTAGTGGGGAAATATAGCGAGTATATATATACGAGTGCATGGCAGCCGCTCGGTTAGTGGGGAAATATAGCGAGTATATATATACGAGTGCATGGTAGCCGCTCGGTGTGTGGGGAAATATAGCGAGTATATATATACGAGTGCATGGCAGCCGCTCGGTTAGTGGGGAAATATAGCATATACGAGTGCATGGCAGCCGCTCGGTGTGTGGGGGAATATAGCGAGTATATATATACGAGTGCATGGCAGCCGCTCGGTGTGTGGGGGAATATAGCGAGTATATATATACGAGTGCATGGCAGCCGCTCGGTTAGTGGGGGAATATAGCGAGTATATATATACGAGTGCATGGTAGCCGCTCGGTGTGTGGGGAAATATAGCGAGTATATATATACGAGTGCATGGCAGCCGCTCGGTGTGTGGGGGAATATAGCGAGTATATATATACGAGTGCATGGTAGCCGCTCGGTGTGTGGGGAAATATAGCGAGTATATATATACGAGTGCATGGCAGCCGCTCGGTTAGTGGGGAAATATAGCATATACGAGTGCATGGCAGCCGCTCGGTGTGTGGGGGAATATAGCGAGTATATATATACGAGTGCATGGCAGCCGCTCGGTGTGTGGGGGAATATAGCGAGTATATATATACGAGTGCATGGTGGCCGCTCGGTTAGTGGGGAAATGTAGCGAGTATATATATACGAGTGCATGGCAGCCGCTCGGTGTGTGGGGAAATGTAGCGAGTATATATATACGAGTGCATGGCAGCCGCTCGGTGTGTGGGGAAATATAGCCGAGTCCATGCATATATGAGTGCATGGCAGCCGCTCGGTTTGTGGGGAAATATAGCGAGTATATATATACGAGTGCATGGTGGGAAATATAGCGAGTATATATATACGAGTGCATGGCAGCCGCTCGGTGTGTGGGGAAATATAGCGAGTATATATATACGAGTGCATGGCAGCCGCTCGGTGTGTGGGGGAATATAGCGAGTATATATATACGAGTGCATGGCAGCCTTGGCTGTATAAGTGCCCTCCGCTGGCTGGTCTTCACATCATCGCAGTTTAACCGTAAACAGCAATCAGAGGTGTAGTTTTATTCCATAAATATAGCCTATTGTTTTTATAGATGTTAGTTGCACGCGCTACCAAGAGCTTCCATTTACTGCACCATGTAGGCTACTGTAGTGCGGTTCTATAAAGAAACTACGGGTTGGGTAGCCTACAATTTTCGCACAACTTGGTGGAAAAGTGTAGCACAGGTTAAAGAAAACCCATTCATTTTTGGAGCTGATCCTACTCAAAAGGAACTTCAAAGTATTTCCCATATAGTAGGCATAGCCTTTTAGCTCACAACGACAGTGAAAGTGAAACTTGGAAAGTGGAAGTCTCTCCACCGAGTGTTACATTAGATGCACAATCAATCGCGAGTCGATGCAGGTAAAAAGTATCAACTGGTAGGTTAGTAATGAAGGTAGCCTAATTTTGCAAAATGTGATGATGGCACACAAACTTGGGCAAAAACGTTTAGTATAAACTTGTGGTGATAGCCTACAGTTAATGTGAATTGCGGACTATAACCAAAGTAAAGGAGCACCAAATAAAGGCTGTGGTTATGTTTCTACAACATGTTGGCACAAAACGTAATTTCTGTCAACTCAGACGATGTCCATGATCAGTAGCCCAGTGTTTTTCAACCACTGTGCCGGGGCACACTAGTGTGCCGTGAGAGATCATCAGGTGTGGCGCAGAAAATTACCCAAATGTCACTCACTGGTCCAGAAAAGCAACTGTTTAATCAAAGAATTTATAAACACATGCTCTCATTGATTGTATGATTGCACTATTTGTGGTATGCAGGCATTGTACAACGGGGCCCCATATCCAGAATTCACAGAATCATCACATATCCAGTTCATAACAACAATTAAATTAGATATAGTCACCTACAAATGAAACAGAGGGCGCTTGTTTTATTGAGCAGGTCTTGTATAGAAGCCATAATAAGGCCATATCTGTGTATTATTTGAAGGCTATGGTATGTTTATTTTTTCTTCACACAGGATGTTAGTGTGCCGTGGGACATTTTAAGTGTCAAAAGTGTGCCGTGGCACAAAAAAGGTGAAAAAACACTGCAGTAGCCTATATTTTTCATTAAGTCAAGTCATGTGGTTTAATGCATGCGCTAACATGACGTGAGACAGACAGAAGATGAGCCTTTAGTAGCCTATCCCTGAATCCTGTCCCTCTCAAATCACTCTTTTTGCCATTGCTGGATTATGGAGATGTTATTTATAAGAATGCTTCCCTTACTTCTCTCAAAGCACTTGATACTGTCTATCATTCGGCTATCAGATTTGTAACTGGCTCTAGCTATAACACTCATCACTGTACCCTGTATAATACAATTGGTTGGCCTTCTTTATCAGAAAGACGTTCCAGACACTGGCTACTGTTCATATACAAAGCCATCAAGAGTGAACTCCCACCCTACATCTCTTCACTGCTACTCTGGCAGTCACATGTCCACCATACCCGCTCTTCTAACCATCTCCAGCTCAGAGTTCCCAATGTTCACTCTGAACTTGGTAAGACAGCCTTTAGCTTTGATGCCCCTAGAACCTGGAACTCAGCCCAACAGTCCCTTGGTCTGAGCTCGCTCATCTCTTATGGCCAGTTTAAAGCTTTCATTTCAAATCAGCCCAACAGTCCCTTGGTCTAAGCTCGCTCATCTCTTATGGCCAGTTTAAAGCTTTAATTTCAAATCTCCCCAGCCCAGTCTGTAATTGTTTTACTTGACCTCTTAACTACGCTTTTATCTCATTGCCATTTATTGGACAAATTGTTATATTTTTATTGTATTTTATTTATCTATTTACTAATTCTTTTATTGTGTGTTTTATTGATATTTTATGAATTCACCTACAATGATTTGTTAGTGGCCTAAACTGGCCTTATATTTTGATTACTGTGTATCTCGGCTACATTGGAAAAGAGGACTGCCCTCAACTGTATTTCCGAGCATGAAATAAAGGTTGAATGAATGAATGAATGAACTTTAAAATGGTGTGGTTAGCAACCAGAATTTAAAAAAACTCCCGGAGAGACCCCCCCGGACCCCGTGTTATTGTGATTAGGCTATAGGTCCAAATCTAAATGTTTGGGTTCAGTTTATGAAGTGTTGCTACAGAATAATACTGTGTGTTTGTTATTTATGGGGGGAATCAGAGGGGGATTTTTATTTAGGGGGTCGGTCCAGTGGTGGGCCGGTCCATGAGAAAATTGCCAGGGCCTAATTTTGTTCCCAGTCCGACCCTGCTGACAGGTCAGGTGTAGCTTACGCCTACATTCCACCTCACTGAGGGAGAGATAGGTCTGTCTAGGCCGGTAGATCTTCTCCCTCCTGCGTCTAATTCTTTGTCCTAAGACGTACTCCATCTCACTGTGCAATTAAAAGAAATATGAGCCAGCGCAACTTAACTGGTAAGTTGAAGAGAAAGGTTTTTAGTTAACCCATTCGCGCTGGATGCTGCGTAGCGCAGCATGCTTTTTATTTCATGTTTCTAGGTGCTACAGAGGCTTAGATATTAAATTTTGGTAGACGTTGACAATTTTTGGTATGTTTTCAGAAAACCCTCAGGAAATAAGGTTATTTAGTCTAGAATGCCATAGGATTCTATAGGCGTTTTTAGCAGGCATTTTAGGAGTAAATGGGTTAACTTACATGATAGTAAAGGTGATTTCACAGTCTTCAGAATTTTGTTTCCTGGTTCTTGACGGACAATCTACTTTGTCAGGTGTCCTTATATACTTATCTGTCTTGCCACTATTGGTCAAACAGGTTAGTTTGATCGGTCAATACTACAATTAGACTGAATAATTTGCCAGATTTATGCCTATTTTTTCACATTTTCATGGACACCACAATGATTTCCCTCGTGTGGTAGGCCTAATATTTCTCCTTATAATTATGTATGGTTTGCAAAAATGGGAACTGCTTCCGTGTAAATGAGAGAAGCAAAGTGTATGCATGTTGTGCACACGCTACATTATGGCGAAGCCTGCATCTGAATTTGCGCCACTGACTTTAGACCACCTTTGTCCTGGTCTGTGGCGGAATTGTTTTCTGAAACTGCAAAATATCAACAGGGAACGTTTGCGCTGGAACACGCCCCCTCTTTTCGCTGAATCGTCCCCGGGGGCGCACATGTACCTGTGGAGGGAAATTCCAATATGCGCTGACAGCAAAATAGGAAAGACAAACGCGCGAGTATACAAACTCAATATGCGCTGACAGCAAAATAGGAAAGACAAACGCGCGAGTATTAGGGGTCGACCAATTATCGGCCTGGCCGATTATTAGGGCCGATATTTAGCATTTTTATAATAATTGGTATCCACCGATATCCAATAATTGGTATCCATTTTTTCCACCGATAAGCCGATATTGAAATGGATAAAGAATGAAACGCGCTACTTTGTCTGTAAAGCGTCTCTCACTCCCTGAATTTGCTACTCTGTGGTCAAGAGCATTGTCCCGCCCACTAAACGTCTGATTTGTTAGTTAGCACGAATGCAGCCAATCAGGATCGAAGACTGAACACAGACAAAGCTTAGGATTCTCACTGAGGCAGACTGGGCTTCAGCTGTAGCCTACGGAGCTATTTTTCGAAGGTAAGGAAGGTAGCCTACATTGCTGAAGTTGTAGTGAATCACAATCATCTACACTGAAGTTACAAAAACACCATTTTGTTAGCTATTGTCTCTTTGATCCGGATCAATAAGTAAAGCACCCACTTCCTTCATTTAGCGAATTCCTGATTGATGCACGTTACTGATGCTGTTTAGGCTACTAGTTATCCCACAAACTCGGGTGCTGCGCGTCGGGAGTTCTCTGCCTCCGCCTCGTTCGTTAATTGTGAGTAACGGGACACCTCGGCGGACATAGTACAAACAAGTCCTAAATTAGCCTATGCGATAGCGAACGTCAAAAAATCTAATTGCTCCTTTTTGAAACTGACTGTCAGAAAAGACTACATGCACCCAGGGCCAACCGTAATTTAATCCGACCTGAACAAAATCGCGTCCTGAGCTGGCTATTAACGTGCCTTTTAGGCTCTCAAAAGTGTAGCTTATAGCCTACACATGGACACAAATTGCATGCTTAAATAGCCTAAGAACTATTTTAAAACTGTTTTGTTGAACTATTCAACCGTAACACTTGCCATCACGCATGCACCTCTTCCTCTCCCTCTCTCATGCACTCACACACACACACGATGGCAAAGCATCCTCTTTGTGACAGGTCCCTTACAAGCACATAGCCCATTGTGCAGGCCTACTCTATGAAAATAATTGCTATCACTCAGCTCTTGGATTAACATGATACACAGGATTTACACTTGCAAAGTGATGCAAGTTGATAGACAATTGTGTATCAAAACAAGAAAGAAAAGTTTGCATAATTAAATGATTTTGAATAAAATTTTTGCAGCATATAGCCTTTACTATCTACCCCCCTTTTTGACAACTGACATATCGGTTTAACATATCGGTTATCGGCCTCCTGTTTTGGTAATAATTGATATCGGTATCGGCCCTGAAAAAACCATATCGGTCGATCCCTAGCGAGTATACAAAGTCAATATGCGCTGACAGCAAAATAGGAAAGACAAACGCGCAAGTATACAAAGTCAATTGCGCTGGA
Source organism: Alosa pseudoharengus (assembly GCF_046254945.1). NCBI lineage: Eukaryota > Metazoa > Chordata > Actinopteri > Clupeiformes > Clupeidae > Alosa > Alosa pseudoharengus. The sequence continues at coordinate 40,014,316 of NW_027468598.1, read as the reverse complement.
GTGCAAGATAGAGCCCTAAGTGTTTTAAGTCTGTGTAAAGCAATGATGCGTTCTGAGTTTGTTGCAGAAAAGTGATTCATGTGACTAGATCTCAGAAACAAAATATTCAATAGTTTTGAACAGTAAAAAACAGCATGCGCGAATTCAAATGTGTTGAATTCTCAGAATAAAAGTTAGGCCTACTTGGTATTTTCAGGTGTTGTTGCTATGACAATAAACTATTTAAATAGTGTGAGCAAATCTCTAATAAAATGTACTCTTCCCACTCAATTAATTAATTGCATGAATATACTATGTATTTCTGTTTTTGCATGAATATACTATATATTTCTGTTTTTGCATGAATATACTATATATTTCTGTTTGTTACTAGTTCTCGCTGAATCTTGATATAGTACAATGTAAAAATGTAAAAATGAATGAATTCATATAGATTACTACACCCAAAAGTAATTTTTTCAGTGTATCTGCATGCCTGTTTTGAAAGCAATGGATGGGGTCAGTTCAAGGGTGGATAATGGCACAGGGGGTCAGTTCAAGGGTGGATATGGCACACAAGGTGATATTTTCCCAATTTGCCCGAGAGGACATCGCCTGCGATGTTGACGAGGACTTGTGGCCAGATCTGAACAGAAGATGTGTAGTGTGTGTAGTGTGTAAGCAATAGGACTTGTGGCCAGATCTGAACAGAAGATGTGTAGTGTGTGTAGTGTGTGTATAGTGTGTAGTGTGTAGTGTGTGAGTAGTAGTGTGGTGTGTGTAGTGTGTGTATAGTGTGTAGTGTGTGTAGTGTGTAGTGTGTGTGGTGTGTGTAGTGTGTGTAGTGTGTGTATAGTGTGTGTGGTGTGTAGTGTGTGTAGTGTGTGGTGTGTAGTGTGTGTGTGTGTGTGTGTGTAGTGTGTGTAGAGTGTGTGTGTAGTGTGTGTAGTGTGTGTAATGTGTGTGTGTAGTGTGTGTGTAGTGTGTGTGGTGTGTGTAGTGTAGTGTGTGTGTAGTGTTTGTAGTGTGTAAGCAATAGACAGTAGGCTGTCTCACGCAGCCCACCTGCAGCACCTTGGTGGCCCACTAGGGGGCCTCGGCCCACACTTTATGAAACACTGCTGCTCTACTGCAGATCTAGAACATGCACTGAAGTACTGAATGTGTCATGTTCATGATGGAACCAACACCATATTACCATATAAAGACTTCCATATAAACACCAAGTCAAAAGTCACTCAGTAAAAAGTGTCATGGGGAGACGGGGGATGGTTGTAACACGGCCAAGTCCTCCAATCAGGAACAAGTTACAAATCAGAATCAGAAATCACATTATTATGACCGCCGCGCAGCGAAGCAGTGGTCATTCAGGTTTAGTCGGAGTTCTGAACCTGTAAAGTGTAATATACTCAGCTATGCATAGGCCTGAACTCAGGCAACGATGGGATGGGTGGACAGGGCAAAACCTTTTCTCAGTTGATTCTATAGTACTTTATTCTTTTTTAAATATATTTTTGGGCTTTTTAATGACAGTGGAGAGTGCCGGGAGGTGAGTGGGAGAGAGTTGGGGTGGGATCTGGAAAGGACCACGGGGCGGGAATCAAGCAGGTCGCCGGCACTACGGGGAGGGAATCGAGCAGGTCGCCGCCACTACGGGGCGGGAATCAAGCAGGTCGCCGGCGTATGGTGCAGGTGCCCCAGCCAGGTGCGCCACAGCCGGGGAGCCTATAGTACTTTTCTGCTTGATAGATTCTTATATCACACATAGTTAATGAAATAATTTACACATTTGAATATATTAGTGAATATAAATGCATAATAAAGAAATGTATTGAAAATATGGCTGTAAGTAGATAAGTTAATGGCTTTTAGGCCAAATAATATTCAAATTGTATCAAATATCACAAATGATCATGCAAAAGTATGTTTTTAGATAGGATATTGCAGTTACATTATGGGATTCTATGGAAAAGTACTATAAAATCAATTGAGAAAATTTTGGTAATGAATCGTTCTGGGTTTTGCCTGGTCTACCAAAGGTAAACCAAAAAAAAATCCTAATTTGCATAATGTAACTGCAGTATCCCATATAAAACACATATTTTTGTATGATCATTTGTTATATTTAATAAAAGTTGAATATAAAATATTAACTAGAAAAGCATTTCCTGAAGGAAATACAGTGCATGAAAATGCAAAAATATGATGAGTTCATATGGTTAAATTATTTGCTTGGTAGATAAGGTTTAATATAGTTGGAATGACTGAACAGTTAAATAGGTTGATAATTGAAATGGTTAAATTATTTAGGCAGATAGTTGACGCTAACTAACAGTTGGAATGGCTCCAATGTTTGCTAGCAGTTATGCTAACTATGTTAACAAAGATAACAATGTTAACCAAGTTACTATGCTAACTAGCATGCTAACAATGTTAAAATGTTAACTATGCTAACCATATGACTTAGCTAACCTAGCTAATCATTTTTATTAGTTATGCTAACTAGCATGCTAATTATGCTAACCATTGACTTAGGTAACTTCGCTAATCATTTTTACAGTTATGCTAACTAACATGTTAGCATGCTAACTATGCTCACCATGTGACTTAGCTAACTTCGCTAATCATTTTTAGCAGTTATGTTAACTATGCTAACTAACATGTTAACTATGCTAACCATGTGACTTAGCTAATCAAGCTTATCATTTTAGTAGTTATGCTAACTATGTTAAATAGCATGTTAGCATGTTAACAATGCTAACAATGTTAGCAATGCTACTATGCTAACCATGCTAACTAGCTACAGTGGGTAGGAGTCATAGTTGATGACAAGTAACAGTTACAATGGCTGAACAGTTAAAAAGTTCAGTAGTTTAAAGGGTTAAATTGTTTAACAGTGAAATATTGTAGTGAGGACTTTTATTTTGAAACAGTTTTTGGCAGAGGAAGCAGTTGAATAGGGTGTGTAGTCTTAACCCTTAGAACCCGATTGACGCAAAGTGCGTCAAAAAACACACCCTTTCTTCTCTGTTACATTGCTCCGGAACGGTTCATCGCAGCGAGATGAAACCTTTATTGCACGACAGAGCAGAAGTGGGGCTTTCCAACGAGACTACACACTTGTCTGTACGATCAAGTATGAAAATTTAAAAAAATCATGAAATTAAATCAAATTGCATCATATTTACAGTCTATACTTCTCTGCATTCACCTGCACACACATTACTCTAGTTTGAATTACTCGCGAACCCGTGATCACATCGATATGGCAAGCATATCAGATGAAAGAGGGGGCACAGGGCTATCCATTGGTACCATGTTTATCGATCCTTCTGGCTTATAAAATCAGACAAAGTGACTGCAAAATAATAACGTCATGTACACAAACCAACGCTGCACACTCATTACTCTCGTTTGAATTACTCGCGGACCCGTGATCGCATAGATATGCCACGCATGTCAGATGAAAGAGGAGACTCAGAGCTATCATTTGATACCAAGTACATCCTTCTGGGTTATAAAACAGACGAAGTGACAGCAAAATAATAACTTCATATAGCTGGACTTACCCCACGTTTTTGTCTGTTCTTGTGGCAAAGCATGTTTATAATCCAATGCTATCATGTGTTTCTCTATGGCAAAGCATGTTCATATTCCGGTTTTGAGATCCTAGCAAATTCCTGCATGGCATCCAATTCAAGGCTCACATTGCATCCCAATTTGTTCAACAAATAAACACCTTTTTTGCCTTTACTTTGTTCATGGCAATGCAGTAAAGAGTTGAGAATTATTATGATTGCATACACACAGGCATGCAGGCTAACACGCAACCTCGGGTCAAGTCAGGTCAGATCAGTTCGTGTCACAGATATGGAGCGCAGAAAGGTCATTTTTCATCACTAAATAAAAAATGGCATTTATTTCTGTAAATCACACAGCAAATATTTCTGTAAATTGTCCAGCCCCAGAGTATCCCTCCAACATGGCAATTATATTGCCCGATTCAGGACAGTCTGCCCTACACACACATGAAATGCATGTAGAGCTGTGAGCTTGCAGTGGTGAGATACATGTCGAAATATAAGAATTTTTATAATACACTTTTTATATTTTAATTCTTTAAAAATCAAAATAAAATCAATGCTAGTAGAAATGATGGCAGATCTGAATAGCCTAAACTCTCCTGAAAAAAACAATATATAATATATGTGTGTGGCACTTACAATGACCAGAATAAATCCTTATGAATAAAGGTAGTGAAAATGCCCTAAAAACAGCTTAGGGTTCTAAGGGTTAATAGGGCCAGTTTGTATGCTTAAAGCCTGAGAATGGCAGTTGATCCAGGTGGCCTGAACACCTGCCATAGGATTCTAATTTGCTTTGATGTCATAAAGGGCAATGTTAAGTCAATGGGGAAATTTAGACTGGTTTTTAATTAATAGTTTAAAAAGTATAAAATTTACAAAGCTGAAAAATACATAGCACCCATGTCCTAGTTAAGACCTACGCGGCAATGTTTGAATGAAGGTTCTACGTTAAACGGTTGAAGCTGCATTAAATGTAGGGTTGGGCACCGAAACACGGTTCTAATATGGCACCGGTGCCGACACAAACGGTAGTAACTGCATCGAAAAACAAAGTGGATTTCGGTGCCTCATTTCGGTGCTTAAATAGCGTTTTTTTTTATTTTTATTTTTTTATACGAGGCATCACTGCATGTCATGCGCCATCTCTAACGTCTTGCTCTACATCCAGATACAGTTAGCTAACATATGATAAACACTGGATGTATAAACCAGAGGGGTGCACCATAGGCGAGTGGACAGTGTTTGACAGCTTGCGTGAGCCCAAAGTAGCTTACTTTAAAGCGATATCGCGAGTGCCTGTCAAAATCTAGCAGTGGGCCTAACTACATACAAGCAAAAGGTTATGAAACAACATCAACAGTAGGCTAGCCTATACATTACACAATCCCTGCTAATGCGCTAACTGACATTTATTTGAAATGTTATCAGCAAAGTTGTAAGGTGAAAACTTTATTTCACAGTGTGTTAAACAACATAATGGCATGATATTAATATTTCATGTGCATGAGGCCCCTATAGCATCACAATGAATATGAAGATCATGTTAAAAGTTAGCTGGCAAAAACATAAATATGTAGGTTACCTGATGTCACTGAGCTGTCAAAGAGGCTACGAAACCATCTCCTTACGTTATCGCTAATTAAACTCAGCTGACTGGTGTTAGCGCATAGCCATAGTTGCTGTTAAAATGCCTACTAGGCTAGCGCTGGGAATCTAAACACTTCAACACCGACATGTAGCCTAACATGTTCAAAACTACTGCGTGTTGAATTTAAAGACATGACATTTCTTGAAGCATTTGGCAACACACTAAATTAACTGGAAAATAGAGTCCCTGTTAGATTAGCTTGCAAATGCCGTTGTCCATGACCTGGCAGTTTTATGGCAAGCGGTTTTAACATACATTATGGCAAACCGCCTACACTGGGTAAACTTGAAAGCAGAGCTCACCATTGTGTGTGCATGCATGGCAAGCTGTTTTAACATTTAAATGTATTATTTGTAGGAGCAATGAGATATTGATAGTAAATTGAATATAACAATTTCATGTTCAAATTTGTCTTAACAATAAAAAAAAAGCAATTCATGCTTTAGACCATTTTAATTTAAAACATTTTAAAAACAAAGTACCGGTTCAGGCACCGTTTCGGCACCGGCACCGTTTTAAAAGTATCGATTTAGCACCGGTATCGGATAAAACCCAAACGATACCCAACCCTAATTAAATGCATTAGAAGAAGAAGAAGCAGAAGAAGAACTAGAAATGCAATTCCAAGGAATTACCAGTGCATGAAAATGCTAAAGTTGTGATGTAAAATATCATGTATAGTTAAAACAGATAATACAGAGATGGTTACTACGGTGATGCTAGGATAGACATGGTGGTTGCATAGCTTAATAAAAGTTGATAGTTTAAAAGTAGACTGTTTAAAAGCTGAATGTAGATAGTTTAAAAGTTGTTGATAGACAGTAGATAGTTTAAAAGTTGTTGATAGACAGCTAGTTTAATAGATAGTTTAATGATAGTTTAAAAGTAGACCGTTTAAAAGTTGAAGGTAAATAGTTTAAAAGTTGTTGACAGACTGGAAGTTTAATGAATGTTGATATTCAAATAGTTTAATGGCTGTGTATAGGTAGATATTTGACGATAACTGAAAGTTGGAATGGCTCTAATGTTTGCTAGCAGTTATGCTAAGATTTTTAACTATGCTAACCATGCTACTTAGCTAATGTTTTATAGCAGTGCTAGCAATGCTAACCTGCTAACCATTTTACTTAGCTAACGTTTTCTAGCAGTTTAATGAATGTTGATATTCAAATAGTTGAATGGCTGTAAACATTTTTGCTAAATATTGTAGTGAGGACTTTTATTTTGAAACAGTTTTTGGCAGAGGGAGCAGTTGAACAGGATGTGTAGTCTTAATAGGGCCAGTTTGTATGCTTAAAGCCTGAGACTGGCAGTTGATGCAGCTGGCCCGAACACCTGCCATAGGATTCTAATTGCTTAACGGCTCTATTGTGATGTCATCAGCCCATGTTAAGTCTGTGGGGACATTTTGAACAGTTTTTAATTAATAGTTTAAAAAGTATAAAAGTTACAAAGCTGTAAAATACATAGCACTCTTGTCCTAAGTAAGACCTACGTAACATAGTTTGAATGAAGTTTCTACGTTAAACGGTTTAAGCTGCATTAAATGCGTTAGAAGAAGAAGAATAAGAAGCCTAGGAAGAACAGTACAGTGCATTTTCATGCACTGTAAATATTATCAGTGGCATATAAGCGTAGGATTTTGATTGGTTGTGTTTGAAAAATTAAATCAAGTTACTTACGGATTTTTGTGTGTTAGGTAGAAAATTGTGTGTGGCTTTTAAAAAATGTGTACAGAGTTAAACACTAACAATTAGGTTATGGCTTTTTGGTGTGGGGTTATGGTGTTGGAAAGACATGTTTAGAAAATTGTTAAGAAGCAAAAATGTTGTGTGTAAGCAGCTGAAAAAAACTGTAATTGTTTTGAAAACGTGATGTCAGAGTTAACACAACGATCAAGAAAAACTGTAACTGTTAACTGTAAGGCAAGCTCATGGACATCTCATCAAGCTCATGGACATCTCACCAAGCTCATGGACACACTCACACTCACACACACAAGCTCATGGAGACAAGACTCTGGGTTAGTTGTAACAAACAGCCTTGGGGTTAATTATACTCAATGTTTTTTATACCAGTGAATATAAAATCTCTATGGCTGACAATAACATGCTTACACACTCACACACACACACACACAGTGTTAAATTGTTGAAGCTGGTGCACACTTGCACTTGTTATTCAGTTCTGTTCTCATGATGCTAATTTACCGTAGGCCCATATACTCTCTCACACACAGTGTAACAGATTAGATTGTTGTGTGGGGCAGATTGTTAACATTTCACTCCTTGAACTTGAAGCTAAATCAAAAAGATAACACCTATGCCATTTTATAGCAGACACATGAAGCTACTTTGAATAATTATTTGAACGCACTGGTTCAAAAGAGCTTGAAGATACAGATAGGCCTATTTTAAACAATTTTACAATTTTAAACAATTTTACTCCTAGATTTTAAACATGAATTCACACCTCACATACATTTTTGGATGAAGATTTCAGGAGGGTATTTCTAGGTAAAATCAAACACACTAACATCTTCCCCGACAGGGCGCGCTGTGGTGTCTTCTCGTGATATTGCGCGTGGCCGGACCGCTTTCTTGCGTGCCTGTGCACACTGCCGCGCGTGGAAGAGGTTTGTGCAGCGCGGGCCACCGACTGCTGGACGAGCCACAGTCTTCTGCTCCTTGTGTGGATGCTTCACCGTAAGGACACTTAACGGAATACCTACTTGCTGGACGGGAAAGTCGCCGAACCGCGGAAAGGTACGAGTGCACGGGGCATTAAAACATGATTTGTAGTCTCATCTGCGCTCCATTCAAAGGGAAGACGATAGATGGAGCGAGGGGGGGGGGGGGGGGTCGCCGTTCGAAGCGCCAGCTGCTCGGTTGCGGTAAATGTTGAATCGGTTCTGGGAGCCTCAGATTTCTGTTTTGTGGTGCAGGTCCACGCGGTGCGCGTGTGTGAGTGCGATTGTGTGTGCCTCGGTATGAGCCCGTCATGACAAGGTATTAGAATTCCAAAGGCGCGATGAGAGAATTGGCACATTGCAGCACCGGACAGTGAAAGTTGCCTCAGCGGGCCGCTCGAGCAATGGGTGTGTGTCGGCTTTATGTGAATACATTCACCGTCAAAACCCCACCTTCCTCTGAACGCGCCGTCACATAGAGTGAGATGCCCGGGATCGCCCGGTCCGGAGCTACTCAGCACACGCGCTGGATTGTGTGTACGTGCTGGTGGACAGAGGATTTGGGGCAGGTGCCTATTTCGCCACAAAATCATGCACTTGCTCGCGCGCCTGTGTGTAGTAGCCCGGACTGCATTTTGTGCGATGCTGTCGCCTCTGCAGTAGGCTCGCGCACAGCTCCCTGGGCGCGAGGAGAGTGTTTCTCGATCGATCCGGGAGGATGGAATTAGTCTTGATCGCTCTAACGTGCGCAAGACGGCAGGAGAGCGAGTGTGTGTGTGTATGTGTGTGTCGGTATTCCTTCAAGATTACATTTGTGATGCAGGGCGGATGCGCAGTAGCAGAGAATTAAAGAGCGAGCAGGCACACACACTTACACACACACACACACACTTACACACACGTGTGTTCATGCTTCTCCATCTCTCTCTCTCTCTCACACACACACACACACTTACACACACATGTGTGTTCACGCCTCTGGAAGTGATGGTGGTGGTGTGTGTGTGTGTGTGTGTGTTCATGCCTCTGGAAGTGATGGTGGTGGTGTGTGTGTGTGTGTGTGTTCATGCCTCTGGAAGTGATGGTGGTGGTGTGTGTGTGTGTGTGTGTTCATGCCTCTGGAAGTGATGGTGGTGTGTGTCTACCAGGGCAGTTATACAAACACACACCCTCTCTCTCTCTCTCTCTGTCTGTCTGTCTCTCTCTCTCTCTCTCTCTCTCACACACACACACACACACACACACACACTTGTAGAGAAGGGCAGAGGGGGAGGGTGATGTCTTCTGTGCCTTTGTGTGTGTGTGCGTGTGTGCGCGTGTGTGTGTGTGTGCGTGTGTGCGCGTGTGTGTGTGTGCGTGTGTGCGTGTGTGTGTTCCATTGTATGATTCAGCTGGAGAGCATCTCAATTGGTTGTGAACTCCTTAAGTTTACTGTCTCACGCAGACACACACACACACACACTTTCTCACTCTTTCTCTTACACATAGACACACACACTATTTCTCTCTCTCTATCTCACACTCTCACACACACACACACACACACTTTCTCTCACACATATAGACACACACACTTTCTCACTCTTTCTCTCTCTCACACTCACACACACACACACACACACACACATACACAGAAGCTTGAGAATAATGTTCTGTCTCTTTCCTCTTTAAACCTCATTGTTTGAAAAGATGTTTATACAACTCTGACTCCTGTGCCTGGGTGATTGGGTCTGTGTGTGTGTGTGTGACCAGGTCTGTACCTGTGTGTGTGCACGATCGAATCAGGATATCTGTGTGTGTGTGTGTGTGTATGTGTGTGACCAGGTCTGTACCTGTGTGTGTGTGTGTGTGTGTGTGTGTGTGTGAGACCAGGTCTGTACCTGTGTGCACGATCAAATCAGGATATCTGTGTGTGTGTGTGTGTGTGATCGGATCAGGAGCAGAGTGTGAGTGTGTGTGTGTGTGTGTGTGTGTGTGATCGAATCAGGAGCAAGCATATGTGTGTGTGTGTGTGTGTGTGTGGGGGGGGTCTAGACCAGTGGTTCTTAAACTTTTTGTCTGGTGACCCCCCCCCCCCCCACATTGGCCAAGTCTCGTGCCCCTCCTTTCTCTCCACCCCGTAAAAATGTGTTTCACTTTGGAAAATGTTGTGAGAGACAGAAAATGTCCTCTTTTGTAGCTAGGCTACGTCAACAGGCATAGGAATAGATTTGCATTAACAGAACATCCACTTCAGGAACATTCTGGAAACACTGTGAACTGTAAGCCTACATCTAGGGCTGACAATAACATGCTTACACACACACACACACACACACACACACACACACACACACACACACAGGAACATTATGGAAACACTGTGAACTGTAAGCCTACATCTAGGGCTGACAATAACATGCTTACACACACACACACACACACACACACACAGGAACATTCTGGAAACACTGTGAACTGTAAGCCTGCTGACAATAACATGCTTACACACACACACAGGAACATCTAGGGCTACTGAATATCCCAGTTCTTAAACATGTCAGTCGGAAAATGTTTAGAAAAATCATTTTGTGACCCCTCCTATATTTTTGGTGACCCCCAGTTTAAGAACCACTGGTCTAGACAAGAGGCGACTTCAAGGGGAGCTCTGCCTCCTAAAAAGACATAAAAAGGTTTTTCAATTAAGTATGCACAAAGCAGGCTTGTGCAAAATTCCAGAATTGAATTGAAACTGGCTCTTAAATTCCAATTCAATTCTTGAATTTCACTTGCATTTCAATTGAGGTAGCAAACAGGAAGCAGAATTGCAATTTTAATTGTGCACAACCCTGGCACAAAGAGGCTATATTTTTTTAGCTCACCCAACTAAATTCTTTCCCAACTAGATCCTCTCTCTCTCTCTCTCTCTCTCTCTCTCTCTCTCTATCATTGATGTAGATTGTTATTGGTGTTTGAGCCCTTTGAACATCATGGCATTCAAGATGCCCTCTGTTCTTTCATGCATTTCCCACTGGTTAAAGGAGATTCTGTAGTTTATAAACTGGGCATAAAAAAAAAAAAGGTTTGGTTCCTGTTGGTTGTCAGTTGAGGCCATGGGTCGTAGGGAATTTTTTTTTTTTTTTTTTTTTTCTTTTCCAGTGGCAGTAAGGGATAAGTAGAAAATCAATCCCACCAGGATTTCGCGAGTTTTTTTGAGACTGTTGCGACCTAAAATGCCTGGATGGAAGTTGCGGTGATTTTAGCTGTTTCTTGTGGAGAAATTGCGGGAGGAAGTGAAAATTGCAAAAATAGTTTAAATTTAGGGCAATTAAGGTTAGTAAGACCAAAATCACACTGATAATCTTGATGCTTATTAAAAAGGATAATCAAAGGTAAACAGTAAGGATTACAGAAAATCAAAGTAGGCCTACTTTATTTGTGAAAATGCTTTGACTGAGGTCATTCACAAAGCATTATAGTAGAACTGTCCAAAAAAGACAGTCACCTAAAGAGATGGCATCATGTCATATGTTTCAATACATTCATATATTTTGTAATTCATATTAAGTTCATATCTTTTTTAATAATTCATAGTCTGTGGCCTGCATAATTACTAATAGCCAAGTAAGTATCTAGTAATTTCATATTGATTTAAACTATTTGACTACACTTCTGTTTAATGTCATTACATTGGTGGTGTACGTCTAATTGACTGCCTGCCCATTTAAGGACGTGAGAGTAGCCTAAGTACATTTCTGAGTGGATTGGAAGGCTTGCATCTCACTGTGTTCGGCTACGAGTGTAAATCACTTTTTGCATAGTGCATTACGATATGTGGATGCAACTGGGAATGTCTTCTATGTCATTAGTTAAAATAAATGTTAAAAAAACAACTCGAATGAAATCATTCTTGGATCATAGAAAAGGGAAATGTCTTGCAATTTTATTAATTTCTATGATTTTGGTAGCACTACTCAAACTAAGCCCACAAGCTAGCAAACATGACATAAGCTAAAAGAACAAATCCAGGTAAACGTTTGCCAATGGGTTGCATAGCCTACTCAAAAATCAGTAAACCAAGTAGGCCTTAATTAACTTACTTTCATAGCCTAGGTAGGTTAGCAACACCAGGTTGAGAGATGCAAGTAAGCAGATCATTAACGTTAGCCTTCTATTTATTGTCATCAAAACTGTAGAGGAACGAACACGTTAGGGCAGTCTTTGGTGTCATATGCAAAAGGCGCAGAAGTAAGTGTGCCATCTGGCTCAATATTCTGCGCGAGGGACTGTTGTGGTAGGTGAAATTTCACGGTGAAACTACGATGATTGGTCAAATTTGCGAAAAAGTTGCGGTGTTTGGACAAAATTACCTTGGTAAGTGACGAAAACAATCGTCTTCGTGAACAGCTGTGCATAGGCTACTTTGTAAAAGAGAGAATACGCTCATCCCTATACATAACGCAAGGGGTAATTAATGTAATTATAGTTCGCCTTTTATTTGTGGATTTATTTAATATATTTAGTGTTATTTCTTCCCCAAGCTCATAAAATAAATTTGGGTCGCACATAAATTGACAGGGTCGGTCGGAAACCGGAACCCAAGAATTTTTTTTTTTATGCCCTGGGTGATAGCAGTTAGCATGACTGGTTAAAGGAGACATTCTGTAGTTTATAAACTGGGTGATAGCAGTTAGCATGACTGGTTAAAGGAGACATTCTGTAGTTTATAAGCTGGGTGATAGCAGTTAGCATGACTGGTTAAAGAAGATTCTTTAGTTTAGCTGGGTGATAGCAGTTAGCCTGATGGTTTAAAGAAGACACTGTAGTTTATAAACTGGGTGATAGCAGTTAGCCTGATGGTTTAAAGGAGACACTGTAGTTTATAAACTGGGTGATAACACTTAGCCTGACTGGTTATAGGACATGCTGTAGTTTATAAGATAAGTGATAGCGGTTAGCCTGACTAGTTAAACCAAATTCCTTTTAGGCAAGTCCCTCCACTAGGTGGCCATACTGCAATGCATTTTTGGGCACTTATCAGGCATCTATTTCGGGCAGAACTGCATGTGCGCACCAGGCTTGTGCACAATTCCAGAATTGAATTTAAACTGGCACTTAAATTCCAATTCAATTCTTGAATTTCACTTGCGTAGCAAACAGGAAGCCACATGATTGGCACGATGTATTCACAACACACCACATGATTGGCACGATGTATTCACAACACACCACATGATTGGCACGATGTATTCACAACACACCACATGATTGGTA
>NW_027468598.1:39993660-39996160 GCF_046254945.1 Alosa pseudoharengus | reverse complement strand
TTCACCCGGTGTTTATACTACCCCCGACCTAGTATTTCCTCCGGACATTATGTAAATGTGCTGTGTCTGAACGAGGCGTAGAACATGCGGTTAAAATTCACACCTAGTGAGAGGGCGTGTTGGTGACGTTTCTTTCGTGCGTCCATGTGGTTAAATCTGACTTAAATGCCAGTGTTATGATGGAGTGGCATAGTGCTGTCCAGAAAATCTCCGACATGGAAAGATGCAGACATCATGGAGCTACTGTCCATGAGGGCATACAACATTTTGATAAAACACCTGAAGGGAATGGCACGTTGTAGCCTACAACTGCATGGCAAGGCCAAACGAATTCAAAAGACTGAATCATCATAAGCAGAAGGCGCTGAAAAGGCAGTAGCCTACAGCGACGTCGTTGACGACAATAACAGGAGTATTTAATAAATTGTTAGCCAACACGGTTTTCTGTTCATTGATAGCCTTAGGCAGAATTAGGCTACAGAAAAGAATACAGGATTTTTTTTTCTCTCCCGGCAGTAAAGACAGTAGATTCGTGTTTAAAATTAAATGAAAACTAAAGGTATAGGCTATAGGCTAATTATGACCATCCAGAGGAGGCTGGTGATCTGTCAAGAATGATGAAGATCGTAAGATACAGATGGTTTTATTGTTGCTGTCATTATTACCACAAACACGAATTGACAACGAAACCATGGCGATCGTGGGTTATATCTTGCCTGCTTATTAGGCCATGCACAGCCCTGTCAGAACTCCGTGTAGCATGCATACTGGCAGTTTTCATAAACCATCACCAACTAGTTCGCACTTTGGATATAGCCTATCGTTGGATTGTGAAAAGCCCAATTTCGAATAACTACAGTACAACAGATGAGGTAGGGTGCATCTTTTGCAATTAGAATTTCGTGTTGGTGAGACCTGTTGCCTATCAGTAGACATGTCATCTCGAGTTCCACGACAGCTTAGCTAGTGCCACCGAAATATGACACTGAAATCCTTTCACTATTGGAGTCGCTCAGATAGAAACAGCTGTAACGTGGTTAGGACACTTTTGCTGTGGAGTGGAGACGCCATAAGTTAGGTGTGGTTTTGACAATCAGAAAAGCAATATACTGAAATAGTTTAATGATGTAAAGTCAAGTGCTGGTCTGGTGTGTGTGCACGCAGTTTTTATTGATGAGTCGGAGTGGCAAGGGCATTATAAAACTTCTCGCTCTTAGGCCTACTCATACACCGCGTTGAAATGGCGTAGCTGTCTAAATTCAAATCATATCATGCTAGGGGAGAAATCGTTGGACATCCATTATTTTGTTATTCAGCACCCATGGTCAAAAATATGTTCCCGCACGCCTGCATGGGGATAGTATGCTTTTGGAAAAAAATAAATAATGAAAAAACTTCACTGTTATGTAGTATTTTGTTTGTTGCTTAAAAACGTTGTATGATGGCCTTGAAGTCTTGAGTTAGCCTACTGAATTGGCTGGTAGCCTACCATAAAGTGTGTGCATGCTCTCTCTCTCCAACGCAAACCAGATTCTGGCACATAACGTTGAAAACAGATAAATGTGTTTACTCGAAGCACACATACAAATACTGTATGTGCGCACTTACGTGACTATCCTACTTCGAGTATTACGCACAATAGATTTCTCTTCTTTAGCCTATAATGCATAGGCTACACTTTGTAAACAAAAAGCAGCTGTGACAGGCAGCGGCCGCATGTATTCTGCGTCATATATCTCGCATCTTGTGAACTCTAAGCCCCCACCCCTCGACAACCACACGGAGATTCTGTAATGTGCGTGTATGTCGTTCACACATACGTCCGTATAAGGTCAGTATTAGGTCCGCAGGTTAGCATCATATCTGAATCATCCGAAGGGTAGGACCTCCGTTTGACAAACCTCCGCATGTACTCCGGAGGTTATATCTGAAAGCGCTTTCTCTCTCTCTTTCTCACACACACACACACACACACACACACACACACTGTCATCCTCTCCCTATCTCTCTTTCCTATACCCCATCTGTTAGTTTGGTCTTGTATTGTGTGTGTGTGTGTGTGTGTGTGTGTGTGAGGGAGTGAGTGTGTGTATATATGTGAGTGTGTGTGAGAGAGACAGAGGTAATGAGTGTGTGTGTATGTGAGAGAGTGAGTGTGTGTGAGAGGGAGGGGGAGTGAGTGTATGTGTATGTGAGTGTGTATGTGAGAAATAGTTAGTGTGTGTGTGTGTATGTATGTGAGAGTGAGTGTGTGTGTGTGTGTGTGTGTATATTAGAGAGTGAGAAAGTGTGTGTGTGTGTGTGTGTGTGTATATTAGAGAGTGAGAGAGAGAGAGAGAGTGTGTGTGTGTGTGTGTGTGTGTATGAGAGTGAGTGTGTGTGTGTGTTTGTGTGTGTGTGTGTGAGTGTGTATATTAGAGAGTGAGAGAGAGAGAGAGTGTGTGTGTGTATGTGAGAGTGTGTGTGCGTGTGTGCGTGTTGTATGAGTGTGTATATTAGA